>NC_143398.1:218584649-218736883 GCF_052110815.1 Crocodylus siamensis | reverse complement strand
TTCAAGCCGGAAAACCTCGTAAGTCATGGGTGTAAGGTTACACCCAGCCAGATCTGCATAGTGCATGGTAGCAGGTCTAACACTGCTGCCCATGTATTATAATATGATAACCATATGCCTTCCATGAGGCACTGAGCTAAAAATGAATGGGGGCTTCCAGCACTGGAAAAACGTGGTTATCACATTATTATTCATATTTCAAAGTGTAGTTTGCTTCTGTAGGGTGGGTTTAGTAGAAAGAAAATAAAAATGTATGTGAAAATGTTTATTGTTTATAATATGATGTTATCTTTATTAGATTTATACAGAGAGCAATAGTTATTGTCCATAATGCTTCCTAACTGACTATGACTAAAAGGTTCAAACCCTAACTGTGTTTTTACTCAGATTTTGAGGAGAGTTTTATCCAAGTGAGGACAGTGGCCATAAAATGTAATTAATAAAAACAATTTCACTTGCATCAGAAAATGCTGTGGAACTGTAACCTACTAGGGCAAAGCCATTAACCAGTCACGGTACTCCGGGTACTTTGTCCTGAACATTGGCAGCTGTCTACAGAGTCCGTCAGAATGATGTAGTTTGGGCAGAAACTGTATTTTATGGCAACTGTCTTTCAAACTGGCATATAATTAGAATCAAAGTGCTTTATTCCCAAATGCAGACTTTTCTGTGTGGACCTGATCTGTGCCCAAATGCTGAATTTTCTCTGTGTCCCTGACTTATGTCCATGACTTGACAATAGTTAGAAGTGTTCTTTTGTTGGAAAATATGGATGAATCCAAACAACTTCTTTTTGCAAGAGTATCCTAGGCCAAGGATCAGCAAGCGTAGGCTACCCTTTGCAATTCAGCTCCCACGGCAAGACACAAGTCTCTGCTTTCCCAAGTGGCCAGCTGCCTGTGCTTACTTTTGTTTCTGATCTTCATCTTCTCTGCAGCAAAGGTAAACACAGATGTGACAGAGCAGAAGGGAGCATTGCAGAGAGGATGGGCAGCACAGTGTAGCCCCATACCATCAATCTACTGTGTACCAGACTGGATTATTACAGGCCAGATCAGACTTCTTCATGGGCTGGATTCAGTCCATTGGTGTTAGGTTGCTAACCCCTGTTTCAGGCTTTTGTTAGTAGCATGACCCAAGTCCAGGATGGTTTTTCTGGTCAAAACCAGAAAGAGAGCTGGGTGGTCAGAACATAATCCACAGCTATTGGAGTCTCAGATTCAGGTTCCTAATCATTAACATTTAATTATTTATATAAAAGTAAAATAGATGCATCAGGAGATATTAAGAGAATCCTATCACGTAGTAGCAAACAAGGAGGTTAGGAGGCTCAGCAAAGATGTGGAAGAAGAACACAGCAGAGACTTCAACTTGTCATCTCTAAACCCTAAGTGCCCTAAGCATTGGGCCATTGGCTATCCTTCACTCTCCCTCTCTGCTTTTGGTTTTTGCAATTTTAAAAAAAAATCTTGGTCTCATCGCGGAGAAATGGGGGAATAGGGAAATCTTTGGACGATCTTATTCATCTTTGCTTCAAAGCTCAACAAAAGTTACTACAGGTGTTAGGATCCTTTGTTGTCCTTGAATTGTGTTTATATGTAGTTAGAGTGCAATGCATATGAAATCAACAAATGCTGGGAAATATGTTTGGGAGAAATGCTGATCTCACTAGTAGCAGTGGAGTCTTCATATCGGCAAATCCCACTCCAGCATCCTGAGAAAAATGTATCATTGGTGTAAATCCATTAATGTTAATTACACTCTCTTTCTATCCTTTGCTAGTCCCCTCTCTTGTATATGGTAAAGACTATCCTTCAGTTTTCAAGTCTTAACTTTAATTAACTTCTTTGCAGTGCTTTTGAATAGCTGCTCTGCGTATTACAATCTCATATTTGTTTCCATAGCAACTGATGTATTTTAAAGAGGAAGAAGCACAGTGAGTCTGGGGAAGAAAACAAAAATGGCAATAGGCTAAGAAATACATGGAGCTTACATTTAATACACGGTAGTCTAATCTGATGTTCCCTGAAGCTTTAATTTTACTTTCTTGGGGTGACAGAATTACTATAATTTGAGAGCCATTTTAGATGCCTGCCAATTCTCTGTATTCCAAGTCACCTACATACTGTACTTTGGTTATACTTTGATAAACTTCATTTCTACCTTAGGAATACATGGGAGCGTGTCTGACTTAATAATGAGCAAGACTGTCAGGTATTGGTCATATGCAGGATATGTTTTTTTCTGTACATAGGAGTATGTATACACATACCTATATTTTATAAGTAAGAGATGGAATTCTGATAGGATTTGGGGGTGAAGGCAGCAGGAAGGAAAGGGGAAGTTTGTGGACACTAGGAGGAGAAATGAGAGCTACTGAGCATAAGACATTATATAAGGAGATGAGCACCCATACTTGGAGGAGAAAGGAAATGTTAGCAGGACAACACAGAGAATTTGTAGGGGTGTGAAAGGGTGAACAAACAAGAACTTTGCTCAGGAGCTGAGCAGGGGTGCTTGGTGAAAGAGAATTATGTATTGGGAGACCATGGCAGTGTTCAGTACACACATGAAGATACAAAGCTGTAGTGTGTGTGTGTGTGTGTGTGTGTGTGTGTGTGTGTACACACACACACACACAATGTAGTTTTATTAGGCTGTAGGAATTTAGAATAGAAGTATAGAAATCCATGGCTACTTAATTTTTTACTTCAGTGTATTTCCTACATAGAAACAGCTTTAACACTGTTTCCCCCCCTCCCACACCTTATTTATTATCTCTCATTGTGAAGGATCTGGCTGAGGAACCAACTTCCAGATGAAAGCAAGCAAACACAGAATCAAGCCATTTTTGGTAAAACCTACCCCTTCTGTCAGCAAAATGACTCTCATAACACTGAAACTCTCTTTCATTGCTTAGTCCCTACACAGGTACACAACCTCAAAACTAGAAACCCTATCCTAAGCAAGTTGAGACCTTCGAAAGATTGTAATACCATAGAGACTCACTCCATGAAGTCCATTATAGACTTGCCTTATTTGCGCTGTATTTTTATATGCAAAGGGTTCAGATATTTTGGTAATGAATGACAGGATCGAATACTTTGACAGATAGATAAGTAGACTGAGGCAGTGGAATAAAAATCAAGCTGTTCATGAATATGGTGCGTAAGGTTTGGTGACCAAGGTCCACGCCTTAATTTAAGCACATAAGTTGTCCCATTTAAATCAGTAAGGTTGTTTAGTGGTCTAAGTTACACATGTGCTTAAGTGCCTTGAGAAAATTGAATGTTTGTTCATTTTATATATCTCAGTTTTCTGGAGAGGTGTTTTAAACGGTCTATAAAGCATCTGTAAAAGCTCCATGGATAGTTTGTACCAGGGTAGACTCCATGCTCTATTTGACCGCTCTGGCTTCAGTCTTATTAAGTCCTGAGGAACTCTTGCATGTGCTTGGCAGTCCCTGTTGGTAGCATTAATAGAGAAGCATGGTCATGGAGACTGAACTAATTTCATAACTACAAAGGTTTTCAGACTGGCAAGACAACTGATGTGAGGAAGAGTGAACTTTCCTCTTCCTCTGTTATCCCATTACTCAGTGTGGATAAGAAAAGATTATAGAACCTTGGTTGTAATGTATAATTGATAAGCATCTTACCTTCCTTTTGACTGTTTTTTTTTCCCATGTGGTGCAGGGTAGCAGATTTGGAAATGCTGGGTCAGACATACACCCCCATAGCAAACAACCATCAATGCAAGTACAAAACCATAAAGTAGCTGAGCCAGATGTGACTCCCTGCCCCTGACAGTAGGAAAATATTGTAAACTAGAAGCTTGCACATAGCCAGGTTTTCTCTCTTTCTTACTTTTTCGAAACCAACTTTTTATAGCTTCTCTTTAAAAGCAAGACAGAGGAAATAAAAGAGGAACCATATGAATTTAATTACTAGAAAAAATATACCATCAGTGACATAATCTCTGACCTGCAGCAGAAAGGAAATCAAAACCAACAATGTATCCAAATGCTCAAATCAACTGAGCATTTGGTAACAAGAAATGAAATTAAAGCAATGGAAGATCAGGCCATAATTTCATCTACCCAAGTTGGGCACAGTTTTTCTGAACGAGATGTAGAGTTACTGCCAATGGGTCCTGCCACTAGAAACAACATAGAGCAGTGTTGCAGTTGCCAGTAACTAGAAAAGCAGATCAATCAATATTCTGGTGCACAGAGTCAGAGTAAAAGAGTTCAGGTACTAAAATCATCATTAGTCCGTGGTCCTTTATATCTGTGTGAGGGAGGAATAATTAGGTATAAATGAAAGGCAAAATTTCATTCTTTGATGTGCACCCTGAATATTTGCACTATGTGTTTTTACAGCATATTCTGCACTTACCTTTTATCCTGAACATGGATGAAAATTCTGAGTGCTGAGAGCAGAATACTTACTAGTGAAGGAAGGGGGAAAACAGGGATAGTGCCTGAAAGAAAAATCTAAAGCATTGAATAAAATGTATAGAATAGGAAAGGAGTAAACCTAGGTCTGTATCAGAGCCCTCAGGACTGGAAATCTCTCTGACTTTGGGCACAGAGGTGGACTTGATAACTTCCTTTTGCAGCTCTAGCTTTTCCATATTTTTTGACTGGCTGTAGAAAGCTTTGTTTCTAGAGAAGTCAAAACAAACATTTGTCTATTCTGTTTAGCTGCAGTTTTTGCCAGACCTCATAACTTTTGACTACAGATGATGTTTAACTCGCATGAATATCTTCCCCTTTTTTAAAAGAGATGAATGTAGGAGATTAAATGTCAGCCTTTTAAGATCCAGCTTTTCAAAAGTGTTCGCTAACACAAGGATTTGATTAGACAATCTAGAAAGATACCAGAATCAGTAAGGGAGTGGAAGAGGGGATCTCTCAATTACGCAGCCATTTTCCAGGTAGTTTCTGGGTATATATCAGATTTTTACACTGCAGGCAATGAAGGACTACAGTAATCACTAAGAGTAATAATAATAGTAATAATAAAAGAGTAATAATAATTCAGAATAATTTTGCTCTTCAAATTTTTTTTTTTTTTTTGCACTCCAAACAGCCTAAAATGATGGATTCTGGCTTCATTCACCAAGTCATGCTTTATTAGCATTAGGGGACGTGTTCCCATATGTTACAGCTGATGGAAATCTGTAGGTGCTTCAAGAGACCCTGGAAATGAAGATGATGTGCTGGATACTGAAGAGTTTTCCTTTAGTTGCACAATTGGGATAATAGTAATTTTGATTTTTACCATTAAAATGTTGCTCATCCTTTCACTCCTGGGAACTGACATTAGAGAATGACAGAAAAGATAGCTCCATGACTACAGACAACTTCTGGCATTGTATTGCAGCTTTTTCCCCACTTTTTGACAAACATGCATTCTCAAGGGAAAAAATAGCTACATCTTACCTCTCTGTTCAGGTTCAGTTGAGGGCTTTAAAAGGAAAGTCTATAGTTGTATTGATTTCCTTTTTGCCACAGTGAGCTATGCGTTACATTTTATTCCTATTCATTACGGATCCCTAGTCCTAGCAAGCATATTATGAATGATTTATCTGTAGTTACCATCTGCATTATACAGTCAACCCAAGTGGTTGGCCTTTAGGTCTCCCAACTTCCATTATTGTCAGAATCTATACCTTAAAACTTAATGTTAAGGTTGGCTAAATAATTACCGACTTTAAAGAGAACCTATGTCTTCTGTTTTTAGCAAAGCTGGAACTGGTTTTGGGTTACTGTGAGCTTGATGCATGTTTTTACATCCAAATCCAGATAAAACTCACTAGGTTTGACTGTTTTGTTTTATATTTTTAAGTTCCTTTTATCCCAAAGCACAGAAGCTACGAAGTCATGCAATTTGAAAGCAAAGAAAAGACTTGCCTATGTTCCTGAAATCTAAAACTGCCCAGATCGAACTAGTTTTCCTAAGAATCATTTTGGTTAGCCCTCCATAGCTCAGTACTCATTTGACACTCATCTGTCATGTAAGCTCCTGTTTCTTTCTCTTCTGGTAGCATAAACAAATGCAGTCATGGGATTTTTGCAGGAGTAAAGTGTGCTGTTTCCATTTTCTGGCATGGTGAATTCCCAAGTCAGTTAAGGAAATTTTCCACGATGCTGAGATGGCTTACTTATTTGGTTTCATAGACCTTGATTGGAAAAAGATTTTGCTTTTATATCCTTTTGGAAGGTATGTGGCAGACCTGCAAAACCAGACTTTTTCCTTGTGAAGACTTTTTTTCCCGTTTCCTATGAGGGCTGGCTTACCAGTCACTTCCACGTGGCATCAGGAAGCTCTTGGAATTTTCAGACCAAATGAACTCAGACTAGTATATTCTGAAGACTTTGTATCCATTTCCTGTTAAATAGAAACCAGTTTCTTACTATAATTCTAAAGAGATGGAGAAAGGTGTTTAAACTCAAGGAAGAGGCTTGGTGAAATAGAATTAAGGAAGTCCTAAGCTGTTGTCATCATCTTTTATTTGCAGTAGTACCTGGTGACCACAGTCTGGACTGGAACCTCATTCTGTTAGGTACTGTCACTGACACTGGAAGATGTAGCCCCTAAAATGCTGCATTTATGTTTTAAAACACATGGATAAACTTAATACACTGCTTGACCTGGTACTGGCAACTGGGGTGACCTAATCGGTGACCTAGTGGTCGATGGGAAGCTGGGTGACAGCGAGCACGAGCTGATCACCTTCACCATCCGGTGTAAAGCTGGCAAGTCAGTCAGCATCACTGAAGTCCTTGACTTCAGGAAAACCGACTTTGACATGCTCAGGTGGCTTGTTGGTGAGGCCCTAAGGGACCACAACTCAAAGGGGAGGGGAGCTCAGGAAGAGTGGTTGCTACTCAAGGGAGTGATCCTCAATGCACAAGCTATTCCATCTTGGAGGAAAGGCAGCAAGGGGGCACAGCAGACCTCCTGAGGCTAAAAAGAAAGGCCTACAAAGGATGAAGGACAGGATTCACCTCCAAGGAGGAATATTCTGCACTGGTCTGGTCCTGCAGGGAGCAAACCAGGAATGCCAAGGCTGCAACTGAACTCCAACTAGCTTCGAGTATCAAGGACAATAAAAAGTCCTTTTTCAGATATGTGGGGAGCTGGAGGAAAAGAAAGGGCAGCATTGGACCCCTGCTAAACCAGATGTGACAACTGACACCCAGGAAAAAGCCAACCTATTCAGTGGGTATTTTGCGTCAGTCTCTCATCAGTCCCATGGGATGCCCATCCCCACTATGGGACTGGGAGGTCCAGGTGAGGGAGATTCCTTGCCCTCCATCAATGCTGACCTCTTGAAGGAACAGCTTGACAGGCTGGATACCTTCATGTCAGCTGGCCCTGACAATCTACACCCCAGGGTACTCAACGAGCTGGTGAGCGTCATAGCCCAGCTTCTGGCATGGATCTTTGAAAACTCCTGGTGCTCTGATGTAGTGCTTGAAGACTGGAAGAAGGCCAATGTGGTGCCTATCTTCAAGAAAGGGAGGAAAGTGGATCTGGCTAACTGTAGGCCCATCAGCCTGACCTCTGTCCCTCGGAAGGTCTTAGAAAAGTTTATTAAAGAGGCCTTCCTTAATGGACTGGCCAACATCCCGAGGGATAGCCAGCACAAGTTTGTTGTGGGTAGGTCTTGCTTGACCAATCTCATTTCCTTTTATGACCTATCACCTGGACAAGGGAGAAGAGATTGATGTCATATATCTTGACTTCCAAAAAGCCTTTGATCTGGTATCATGATCACCTCTTGGTGAAACTGGCCAGTTGTGGCCTTGGGTCCACCACGATCCACTGGCTGGAGAACTGGCTCTGTGGTCGGACCCAGGGGGTGGTGATTGACGGAAGTCAATTGTCGTGGTGCCCTGTGACCAGTGGGGTCCCTCAAGGCTCTGTCCTTAGACCCATATTGTTCAACATCTTCATTAATGGATGTGGACATTGGAGTCAGAAGCGGACTGGCCAAGTTCGCTGATGACACCAAACTTTGGGGCAAAGCATCCACACCTGAGGACAGGAGGGTGATCTAGGCTGACCTGAAGAGGCTCAGCAAATGGGTAGATGAGAACCTGATGGTGTTTAACACTGAAAAATGCAAGGTTCTCCACCTTGGGAGGAAAACCCTGCAGCATCCTTATAGGCTCGGCAGTGCTATGCTGGCTAGCACCACGGAAGAAAGAGACTTGGGGGTCATCATTGACCACAAGATGAACAAAGCAAGAGGAATAAAATAGGAAAGAAATTGTTGATACTTACAAACAGAAACTTAAGTCATAAAATCCATGGCTATATACAAATCCATATCCAAATCCCGGGATGTCATTCTCCCCTTGTACTCGGCCTTGGTGAGGCTGCAGCTGGAATACTGCATCCAGTTTTGGGGCCCCACAATTCAAAAAGGATGTGGAGAAGTTTGAGAGAGTCTAGAGAAGAGCCACACACATGATCAGAGGTTAGGAAAACAGACCTTACGACAACAGGCTGATAGCTACGGGGCTCTTTAGCCTGGAAAAGCGCAGGCTCAGGGGTGATCTGATGGCCACCTATAAGTTTATCGGGGTGACCACCAGTATCTGGGGAAACGTTTGTTCTCCAGAGCGCCCCAAGGGATGATGGGGTCGAAGGGTTATAAACTACTGCAAGACTGTTTGAGGCTGGACATAGGAAGAATTTCTTTACTGTCCAAGCCCCCAAGGTCTGGAACAGCCTGCCATCGGAGGTGATTTAAGCTCCTACACTGAACACCTTGAAGAGCAAATGAATGCTTATCTTGCTGGAACCTTATGACCCCAGCTGACTTCCTGCCCCTCGGGTGGGGAGCTGGACTCGATGTCCCTTCCAGCCGTAATGTCTTTGAAATCTGTGAAATACAACAAATACATTTGGGGATCTTGAATAGTAACAGTAAACTAGTCACAATTTGATCAGTATGTTTTTTATTCCTGAAATAAACAGAGGGTGATGGGGGAAAAAAGGCTACCAAAATCAGCGTGACCTTTTTTCTCTGTATACACCAGCTGTGCAGACAGGTGAAATCTAAAAATAGCTACAAAAATCCTTTCTTTCTATGTGCAAGAGCCGTACAGACAGGTGTAATAGAACAATATTAAAAAATCAGTGAGAACCTTTTTCTCTTTAATGTAGTGACTGTGTAGATAGGAGAAATCAAATCTATGGTCTCCAAAAATAAGCCTAGTAAGTTGTATTTTACCATAATACCTTTACATTTCTTAAAGGAAAATGTAGCATTTGATGGCATGAGAGCACAGGTATTGCCAATTTTTGCGATTTTAGTATAAAAATTGTGATATATAATATTTTTCTTAAAATCATGGGTCTTATAGTCATGTTGTTTTACAAGAAAAAAAACCCTTGAACATAACACTCAAAGAGTCAGAAATCAGAATGCAAATACAAAGTATTATTTTTAAAAATTTCCTTTTGTGTAAGGCGGTCTTTTTACTTTTAAGCCATTTTCATCAAAGTTGGCTTGAAAATTACCGTATTTACTTGATTAGAAGACTACTTTTTCCCCCTGTATTTAACATGGTAGAGAGACAACAGCAGGATGCCAGACCACCAAGCGTTGACTCTGAGATAGTGCAGAGTCACTTGGAAAGACTGGATGCATTGAAGTTGGTAGGCCCGGATGAGCTTCATCCGAGGGTACTGAAGGTACTGGCTGATGTCATTGCACAGCCACTGGCAAGAATATTTGAGCACTTGTGGCACATTGGCCAGGCCCTGGAGGACTGGAAAAGGGCCAGTGTGGTCCCTATTTTCAAGAAGGGGAGGAAGGAGGATCCAAGCAACTACAGGCCAGTCGGTCTCACCTCCATCCTTGGTAAAGTCTTTCAAAAGATTATTAAGGCTCACATATGTGAGAGCCCAGCAGGAAAAATTATGCTGAGGGGAAACCAGCATGGGTTTGTAGCAGGTAGATCATGCCTGACTAATCTAGTCTCTTTTTATGACCAGGTTACAAAACACCTGGATGCAGGAGTAGGGGTAGATATTGTTTATTTAGACTTCAGGAAGGCCTTCGATACGGTATCCCACCCCATACTGGTGAACAAATTAAGAGGCTGTGACTTGGATGATTACACAGTCTGGTGGGTGGCAAACTGGCTAGAGGGTCGTACCCAGAGAATGGTGGTGGACGGGTTGGTATTGACCTGGAAGGACATGGGCAGTGGGATCCCACAGGGCTCATTCCTTGGACTGATACTCTTCAATGTCTTCATCAGTGACTTGGACAAGGGAGTGAAGTGTACTCTGTCCAAGTTTGTGGATGATACAAAACTGTGGGCAGGGAACAACTACAGGCAGACCTGGATGGGTTGGACAAATGGGCAGAAAACAATAGAATGCAATTTAACAAGGAGAAATGCCAAGTGCTGCACCTAGGGAGGAAAAATGTCCAGCACACCTACTGGCTAGGAAATGACCTGCTTGGCAGCACGGAAGCAGAAAGGGATCTCAGAGTCCTAGTGGACTCCAAGATGAACATGAGTCATCAGTGTGACGAAGTCATCAGCAAAGCTAACTGCACTTTATCATGCATCAGCAGATGCATGACAAACAAAACCAAGGAAGTGATACTTCACCTTTATCGGGCGCTGGTCAGACAGCAGTTGGAATACTGCGTCCAGTTTTGGGTGCCACACTTTAAGAGGGATATGGATAACCTGGAGAGGATCCGGAGAAGGGCCACTTGTATGGTTAGGGGCTTGCAGGCCAAGCCCTATGAGGAGAGACTAGGGTACCTGGACCCCTTCAGCCTCTGCAAGAGAAGGTTGAGAGGTGACCTTTTGGCTGCCTATAAATTCATCATGGGGGTGCAGAAGGGAATTGATGAGGCTCTACTCACCAAGGCGCCCCTGAGGGTTACAAGAAATAATGGCCATAAGATAGCAGAGAGCAAATTTGACTGGAGAATTAGGAAGAACTTCACGGTTAGAGTGGCCAAAATCTGGAATGGGCTCCCAAGGGTGGTGGTGCTCTCTCCTACCCTGGGGATCTTCAAGAGGAGGTTAGACAGGCATCTGGCTGGGGTCATCTGAACCCAGCACTCTTTCCTGCTTATGCAGGGGGTCAGACTTGATGATCTGTTGAGGTCCCTTCTGACCCTAACATCTGTGAATCGTATGGGGGAAGCCTGTCACCTTACAATTGAGCACGAGGAAGTAGGGGGGCAGGCAGCTGCTGTGTCCCCAGCTTCAACCTAGGGTTGGGGCTGGAGCTGGAACTGGAGCTTGGCGCCACAGCTGCCGCCTGCCACGTTTCCCCCCTGCCTCTACATGCCTTGCCACGCCTCTCCTGTGGCCCCCATTTTCTCTTCCTCTGCCACATTCCTCCTTACCTTTGTTCCAAACTGGCACCCTGCCACTGCTCCTATGAGACCAGTCTGGAACAACAGTGCTGGCTCCATAGGCCTGGGCCAGAGCCATGCTCCATTTAGCAGGCATGAGCCTGGTGGTGCAGAGCAAAGGGGAGGGGAATAACTGAGGGCCAGATGGGAGGAGAGACTTTGGGTGTGAGGCAGGGGGAGAGGAAGGGGGACAGGGACCTGAGCCTGCCTGTTGCAGAAGTGGCATGGAGGAAGGAGGAGAAGGGAACAGGGGAAGGGGGAATTGGGACAGCCTAAAGCTATGGGGGGTGAGGGGCAGGGGGGAGATGAGCACAATGGATATAAGTGGGGGGGGGGAGGGAGGACAGGCACAATGGAGGGGGGCAGGACAAGCTGCCTGCCTGTCTTACTGCATGCTCCACCACCTACAAACTGCCTGCCCCTACCACCTGCTCCCCCTGCCTGCTCTACCTTCCCCCCCCATACCTTCCCCCCCATACCTTCTCCACTATCTGTCCCCCACTACCTTTGTCATTACTGCCCCCCTCATCACGTTTCCCCCAACCAACTGCAATAGTGGAAGGGAAAGCAGGGGACGGACAAATTTAAGATTACCTTCCAATAATGAGATTTCATACATGGAAACATGTTAATACATTTTCTGTGTGTAGGTCTAATTATTGGGGGATTGGCTTACATTCAGGGTCATTGAGCAAATATGGTAGTTCAATATAACTTGGCTTGCGTGCTATTACTAGTGCTTATTTGGTACTATCATAATGATTAAAGGTTAGAAAATGCCCAGCTATAACCTTTAGTTGTATTTAGCTATGAGCTGAATTGATCTGAATCAACTGGCTGCTGAGAATAGCTGTAAAAGATAAGAACTAAATCAATTGTTCAGACTTATTAGGTCTTCTTTTGAGCTAACAGAGATTAATTTCTTGTTAAAAATTAATTTTACTGACATATTGCCATCTCCACTTGCTAAAATGGAACTGAAAATGAAAAATAATATTAACTGTGATGTATTGGCTAGGAGAATACCTAGGGCTTAGAAACACTTTGTTGGGTTTCTTGGTCTTTTGGTTTTCATTGGACAATTTTCATACTGATTTCTGTTCCTTAAGAAAGAACTTCAATTAATATTTAATTTACTAGTTTTATGACAATAGTACTGAAGAAGTAAAAAATACAAAGGGAAGAAAGAAACAAAAATACACATGTTGTAGGCTAAACAGATTAAATATGGTTTTTGTTGGGCTAGCTGTATGATTATTGTTTTGAAAGGTACCAGTCAGCATTAGATAACCCAGAAGCTTGTTTGCAGTTGCATTCAAGTTGTGGTTTGAGAAAGACGACCACAACTTTTAAAATTAAAGTGCTAAGTATATTAATACCAAGATCTGAATTTCTTTTTCTCTATGAATATTTTCCACCTATCAAACAAGAACCATGTTCTAATTTGTAAAAGCTGTAATGCCAAGCATGAAGTCACTTGCCTGTGTTTTTTGAAGGTTTCTGTTTTACCTACCCAGCTAGTTAGGTTTTACCCCTGAATTCCTTCTTTTCTCCAAGGGAGCTTCTTACTGTGTAAGGAATGTAAACAGTTTTCAATCTCTTAATAGCACATTAATATCATGAAAAGTACTTTGGTATCCCCTAATGGTGTAAAGTACTGATTTTAATGAAGACAGTGTAATGGAGGACAAAAGATCTGTACAGAAGTGGGCCAGGAATACACTAGTAGTAGAAATGCATCAGTTCTGAACTGCTCAAACACCCAGGCCTTCTATTCTGTGCATTGCATACAGGTAATGTGGAGCCAGCCCCTGGGAAGATGCTCTGTCTGTTGTAACAGCCTCTCAGTTTTAAATTGTACTAATAGATTACACTGATTTTGCCTCATTCTCAACAGTAGTAGTCTGCTCTGTGTGCAGTGATCAACAGCTAAGGGGACATTAGGTATTAATGGCACAGAGTATATTGTAGGAAGCAGAACTCCAGCAACTTTTGTGGTAAGTACTGCATATAGGAATACAGCACATACACATATAACCATGTGATCACCTGACTTCCTTATTGCATAAGCAGTCAGGAGCAACATGACTAGGACAGAGAAGAGTTGCTGCAGTATGGATGGAGCAAACAACCCACCTTCTACATGAGAATACACAGGGTGCACAAGAAATATACTATTATCTGAGTCTTGCTGCCAGAGTAGAATGCAAGAGTAAATGCACCAAATTTCGTCAATCTACCTGTCATATGGACTTAAGCTTTGATGTGGTACACATGTCTAATATGCTAACATAACCCTTTCTAAAACCATATGCCAGTCCTTGGGGTCAAAAGTTTCTCCCATCTTCTCTGTCTGCAAGCTGGTATGCAGTTCTCACTGCAAGGGAGTGTCACTGCAAGTCTGACCCATATCTAGCTGTGCTGAATTTCTCTTTCATTACTTTTGAATGTTTTTTATTTGAAATGGCTGCTAAATACTTTATTGATGCTGAGCAGTCTTGCTAGCTCTTCTTTATCTCCCTAAGATGGCAGAAAGTACCCCTTATCTTCACAGGGTGCTCTCCCACCTTGCTGCTGGAGACTGATTTTTACTGTCTGGGTTTGAGTCTGCTTTCACTTATGCTAGTATAAATCAGGTATAGCTATTTTGGAGAGGAGGCAAAATGGTTCAGGGGTAGCCTGGAGCAAATCGCTTGGTTTTCCCCTGTGGAATGGGTGGAGGAACCTGCCATCCCTCCAGCACCATTGACACTAGCATTCATTGATGTGATGAACACAAAAGCTGCTTACAGACTTAAACCCCCTACCCCAAAATTGCACTTTACCAGAAGAAGCAGCATGTTAGCTTGACCTGGCTCAGCAGCATCTGTATAGATTGGGCACTTCAGCAGGGCTTTTTGGTGCTTTTACCTAATAGCTGATTCAATCAGCTATTAGGTAGAAGTGCCAAAAAAGCCCCACTAAAGCATCTGATTTATACAGATGTTGGGTGAGCCAGTTCCAGCTAATGTTCTGCCTCTTCTGGACATTCACTGGGCTTGGTACAGGAACACATGGAATTTAAAGTAAAGTACCTTTTTTTTAGTATCTGTATGAACAAATAGACTCCATGGAGGTCAGTGGAGTTACACTAGCATAAATCTTGGCTGAGATTTGGATCTTTTAAACTCTGGTCTGCCGTGGCAACATATGATAAGTGGTATTTCTAACATCATCCCTTAGACAACATCCTCTTTGCATTTGGGGAACTGAACTTGCTTTATACAGGATATTGGTCTGATAGGCAGATCTAGAGTCTCATGTCAATATAGGCAGTCCTTGGACTAATGACACAATTGGTTCCTGAAAACCACGTCTTAAATCGAAACATCGTAACTTGGAACCGATTTTCCCATAGGAAACAATATTATAAATGGCGGATTGGTTCCTGAACCAAGGCCCGATACCCTGTTTTCACCAAAAATAACCCGGGATTTCGTACTCAGTCAATTATAGACAAGTAGTATAGCTATATTAATGTATTTATATTGTAAATAGCAATCATATTGATTGGGAAGGACTTCTTTGAGGTGACTTTGCTGGATTTTTTGGAGGATCTTGGTTGGAGTTCTTGAAGGGTTCTTGGCTGGAGTCTTCTCAGGAGTCTTGGCTTCAGGTTTTTCTGGAGTCTTGTTTGCTTTATTAAAGAAAGTGTCCAAGGAAGTTTGGACAGGTGTTCTCCAGGGAGATGGGCAATGCAGCAGACTTGTTCGCTGGCATGACATGGTGTCGGATCAAGCGTTGTAAAGTCGTAACTAATGTCAGAAGGTTGAAATGGTGTCAATTTATGAATGTTGCAAGTGTGAAATGTAACTCAAAATGTAAGTCAAGGACTGCCTGTACCAGTATGTTGCAGCAATTGACAGTTCTTTTCAAATGTTCTAATTACCTTTTCAATTCCTAAATTGACTCAAATTTGATGGAAGAATGTATTTATATTTATTATACAATGCTTGCTTATTTTTTATGATGAGTTTCTTAGACTTGTCTATGTCTAGAGTCTAGTGTCTCATGAAGTACTGAAATTTGTCTTTCAATAATGTGCGTCAGATGTGAGAAATGTAAAGATGTTCCTATTATTTGTTTCATGTAGTTACCATGACTTTTGGTTAGTTTTCCAGACTCACGGTATAATAAAGATAACTTGTCTTTCTGTTCTGGAGGAATTCCCCCACCCAATAATATGTAGGACAATTTCAAAGTTTCTTTTTTAAAAGAACCTAATCCCAACTATTGTACCAGCAACACAGGAAGTCAAATTCTGCCCTTATATATGTTCAGCTTAATAGAAATCTATCTGGCCATGTAAAATACTACAGCTAGAATAATGTGAAGCAGTGTAGAGCAGGTGAAGCAAATCTGAAATAGTAGTGAGCAGATATTTCTTTTCTTGTTATATCTCCATCAAAGATTCTGTCTGACATTAGGTGAGTGACATTGTACAGCATTTGGGTCACATTAGGTGTTAAAGAAGGGATGGCAGGTTCAAGAATGCATGTGGATTGAATATGTGGTTTTGCTGGGCCTGAAGTAAGACAGCGGTGATTAACAGATCACTTTGACAATGACTTCTGATGTAGCGCTAAGGTTTGAAGAGGCGCTGAAATATCAGAGCACAAAAACAGCAGTAAACTAAAGCCTTCACTGCTTTACTTGCTCCAGAGATAGGTCTGCTTTCTTGTTGCCTCTGTTCACCTCAGGAGATGTATAATAGACACTTAATAAGAGCAGCAATATTTGAGCCACAGGAGTTCTCATTTAGAAAACTGATTTTCCAGCCCTAGCTCAAGTGAACTTTCCTTCCATCTCTTTCTGAGAAGTCCCACTGAAGTCAATAGAATGTCTTACATTAAGATGTGATGATGAAAATAAGTCTCTTAATGTACTACTGTTGCCTCAAAAAGTATCGTATAATGTCAGATGAACTTCATTGCAATCTCCCGTGCAAGCATCTGAGGAGAATGTGCTATATAAGCAACATATGATATAAGGTTTAAAATGTAAAGGTGAGGTTTCTGTGCTTCCCCCCTCCTCTTGCATGGAATGTTTATAGTCAGTTGATTGTAGATTGCACTAGAGTAGGAAGTCATGGAGAAGAATTCTTACTTCCATGCTTTTACTACCTAAAAAGTTGAGCTATGCAGCTGTTGAAATTCTGTTCTTTTCTTTGCAGGTATAATACCTTGCCTAGCAGAAGAACACTAAAAAATTCAAGATTAGTGAGTAAAAAAGACGATGTTCATGTCTGCATCATGTGTTTACGTGCCATTATGAATTACCAGGTGCTTGTCTTCCTATTATTTTTATCACCTAATTAACTTACTAGATAACTAATTTACTGGGGAGGGAGGAGAAGGTAGGTATACATTTTTAAGATATACAAGTTCTAAAAGCTGAATTCTCATTCAGTTAGGCAGCACATTCTGCATGTTATTGTCATTGTTTATCAACCATATAGAATGTATTTGATTTTCGACACAGTTCTTTTTAACAATACTGACAGACTAGGCCAAATTCTGTACTCAGTTACATGTTGTAGTTCCCATTAATGGGACAAGATTCCTGTAACAGATCAGAATTTGGCCCAGTACGTAGACTTAAAATATGGGAAGTTTTAATGGGGATTATATAGAAGAGGTAGAATCTTATGCAAATGGAAAATAGCGTGAAATGTTATATGTGCTTACAACAAGGCAATAACAAAATTGCAAAGGAAAAAGTAAGCTAGACTAACATTTATCTTTATTGCAGAATTTCTTCAGTATGATGTTGTGGTCATACAGCACATTCTAGTGGCTTCAGAGATTCAGGATTTTCATGAAAATAATGACCTTTTACAATTATGTGCTTCCAAAACAGCTTCTCATGAGCATCCTCTTTGTTTTGCCATGTGCAGCCTGTTTCCAGCACACATGGCTAAATACTGTTTTTAATTATATTTATGTCAATGGGATTTACTGGAGTATTTGAAGTCAGTGAAGTTATTCCAGATTTATATCCATGTATAGAAATCCTCAGCTGGTATAAATTGTCTCGTGTCATACATCTCTAATAGGAAAGGTGTGGCTAATGATCTGTTTGTCATCATGTAGAGGTGTGTGTACATTAGAATATAGATTCTGTATATTTGAATGGAAGTATCACTGTGAAGGGAAAATGACCCAGATGGAAAACAACATTCAAAATAAGAGGGGAAAACAGAAGGAAAAGAAAGGGAGGAGGGAATGGCAGTGGTATAACAAAGTTTGGGAGATTTTGTGTTTGTTAGCTGACTCACAGCCAAACCAAGAGTATTTTTCACACTGCTGGGGGAAGCATAGTTGGTATGTATCATATTAAATGTGCTGACTGATACTGTAAATTTGACAAAATTTTGTTTGACATAGTATGCTAAGGAAGACTGCCAGATCTGGTCATAGATTTATAATTTACTGGAATTTTTTAAATCATAATTGAAGTTTGAAAACTGAAACAGAGTTTCTCCTTCCCATTTCAGTATGGATTCAATATGGTCATGTCACATCCACATGCTGTTAATGAAATTGCACTGAGTCTGAACAACAAGAATCCCAGGTAAGGTATACTTTCTCTGGGGGATTTGACACACACAAGAATACACTGCATTTGTGATAGTTTTTGAAGATGCTTTTACATATGGGGATTTTTTTGCACCAGTAAAAACAAATTTAATTAACCCTTCAATATGTATGCGCTAAAAAGGCATGTTGGAACTAGGTGTGCTTATTATAGTAATCACTGATAAGTTACCGTGCTAAAATAATCTAGTAAATCTGTAGCTGGTTTGTGCCTGGTAAAGGTCAAGTGTTGTGGGCTTTTAATCTAGGGTAGTTATACTACAGCCAGGGGTGAAATGCTCACTGTTGAAGTCAATGGGCAATGTGACATTGAAATCAGCAGTTCCAGAATTTCATCTGAGGTTTCTTGAACTGAAAGACTGTAGACTATTAGAATTGTGTGAATTATTTGTAAGTGAGCATCATTACTACTTAAATGGAAAGGTTCTTAGATGGTAAACTCTTTGGGCGTTTGTACACATGCATGCACTGCAGCATCAGGCGCTTTGAAAAGCATCCAGTGCTGCAGCACAAGCTGTTGCATAAGCAGTGAAATGTACATTAGTGCTGAGAAAATGATGGTGGTACGGTTTTGAACTAAAACACATCAGAGGAGCTTTAGTTCAAAAGCGCTCTGCTGCCACTTTGTGCACGCTGATGCATATTTTGCTACTTATACAATTGCATGCAGTGCAGTGCAGTTCACCTCAGCTCAGAAGCAGCAGATCTGTGATGCATTGTGGGATGGAAACGTATGTATATAAATGCCCCTTAAGACAGTAGCTGTCCCTTATTCCATGTTTGTAACGTCCTTAGCACAACAGGCATTCATTCTTAGTTGGGCCCTGAGCACTATACCCCACTCTTCCATATCATTGCATTCACTGCTTCTTCCCAAATATGCTCTTCCTATACCCAGTTACCATGAGTTGGATCCTCAGAAATTTGAGATTCTGGAGATTAATTGCCTGTCTATTGAAACCAAACTTGAAACATTATTTTAGTTTATAAAAGGTAAAACGGAATGAAATGTGACAGTACCTTGACCAAAGCAGTGGGATTTTGTTGGTGTTATGTTTCCTTTTTAGAATAAAGGCTTTGAAATGTTTTTCTCATGGAAGCTGTGGCTCCCCTTCTCTTCTTGTAGTTAAATTTAGGATATGAAATGCATATACTGTGCAAGTGAGGCTCCTTTGTGTTGAAAAAAATTCCAGCCAATGATTTCTGCAAATGATATACCTTAATTTGACAAACCAATTTCTTTTAAAATGTCTACAAAAGTATCGTCTCCTGGAATAGAAATTATGGGAGACTGGTATAATCAGTTATATCATCAGATCTATATAATGGATATCAATTTCCTTGAAATTTCAGAACCATGATTTGCAATTTGTTATTGGTAAGCATTTAAATAAGAAAAACTGCAAAGATGGAGACTTGAAGTACAAGAGGTTCATTTCTGTGATCTGAATATACTTAACATCTTTCTGCCTGCAGGATCAGGTTATTGCAGTAGTTACAAATTAAAAATATTCTGAGCGTAAATAAATGCATCCCACCCATCAGTATCATTCCACCCATCCTGCAAATGAGGGAGAAGCTGATTCATCACATTTTTGTAATTGATTATTGTGTTTCCTTTCCTAACAGAACAAAAGCCCTCGTCTTAGAACTGTTAGCAGCTGTTTGTCTTGTCAGAGGAGGACATGAAATCATTTTATCTGCCTTTGATAACTTTAAGGAGGTAGGTTATTCTGTTTCATCAGAATCCGTGGTGCATGCCCATAGCTCTTTTAGAGCACCCATCTCAGTTTCTGATTAAGAGACTTTATGGTTTACCTTCATTTTCTCTAGTATGGAGAGACTTTAATTTTTCCACAAACAGAGATACAGTAAAATTAACAGAGGCACGATTTTGGAATTAATCTCTGCCATTCTCCCCATGTTTGCAACCTTAACTTTGTAAGAACAAACAAACCCTAATTGCCAGCTTAGTTTTTATAAACAGAACTATGCAGGAATGCATTTAGTAAAATTTACACATGTCGTTGCATGATTGCACAAGGATATTAGGTAATTAGAGAGATAAGTGATATCATTTGTGCCTGTACATAAAATGTGGATAGAGAACTGCTTCTGAATAATAGTATTTTAAAATTGGTTTATTAAAATCAGGTGCTTCATTTACAGTTTGAAAAAGCATGGCCCTGTGGTGTAGGTACAGAACTGGGAACTGGAAAGTTTTAATTAGGCTCTTTCATTGTTTGTTGGTGGCCTTGGGCAAGTGTCTTAACATCTGTTTGCACCTCTGTGGAAGGAAAGATAATATAGCTATAGTTTACAAGGCTGTTGAAGGTAATAGTTGAATAATGTTTGCAAAGTGCTTTAAACATACAAACAGCTGAATAAGTCATGTATGGCATTATTATTCTAATGTAAAATTCTGCTTGGCTTACTGCAGTTATATTATGACTTGTATGTACTACCATTATAGAAGCAATGAGACTCCTTTGGAAGTCATTGTTAATGGTTACAGACATATCAGGCATGTAGCATATTGCTTATCAAACTAATTTGTAAACCTTATTCATTTCCTCTCTACAGAGAATTATATATATTGTGTGTCATAATTTGATTGTATACTATAAATTCGTTACATAGAACTTTTGGTTTTTGTTCAAATAATCCATCATCCATTTTTTTTCTTTTGCAGATATTTTTAAATACTTTTTAGCCAGACTTCCGTTTCTTCTGTTGTTTATTTACTCTTATCATAGTTCTTCTGTTGTAACGGAGCTGTCTGGATTGTGCAGTTGGAGATATAGTTCAAGGAGGTTATTTTGTTTTTTGGGAATTTTTTCTCTAATCACTATTCTTTTATTTGCCTTATTAGATTTGGATGTTTATTTCTTGCTTTGTGCTCTTCTTTTCTAGTTTTCTCCTGGGGAAGAATTGGCTTTCAGGGCTTGTGCTCTTAATTTATATATTCATTCATACTTCATTCACAAGTCTCTGAGTCATTGACATAAAAAAGTATTGTATGACAGACTTACAGTAATATAGTCCAATGTTAAATACTGTAAGTTCAATAATATTTGTGTGGCTTCTTTCGCTATGTGTTGTAGCTCTGTCACAAATTCAGTATTTTTTTTTTTCATAAGACGCAACATAAAAATTGAGGACAGTTTATTAAACTTGCCAAGCTAAACTTCTGCCACTTCACCTCCTTGCTGTAAAATGGCTTGTACTAGTCAGAAACTCTCACTACAATTATTTAATACAGAGGACAGAACTTCAGACCAAGTGCTGCTCTTGCATGTAATAGGATGTTTCAATTTCAGGTTTACACAGAAACAAGTAAGGGCAGAATTTCGTCCTTAGTCTTTGACTCTGCCAGGAAAGTGTAGATTATCTGGAACAGTTTCCAAAAATCCATTTAAAAAATGGTTTCTAATAACATGGCTGCTCCACCTATGGATAGCGAAACAACTGTGAGTTAGTTTAGGGGTTCCATATCCTGGCTGTTAAACTATTCTTGTCCTTAACTGAAACCATGCTCAGTATTGGTTCCTGTGCACTGGGAATTTCCCTGTTTAGATAGGGCTCGATTTACTTAGAGTTACCTGTGGACATAGCTCAAGGGCCTATTTGTCTTCTGTAGAATAATTAGGTCAATGTCACAGCTGAGAGCTGGTGTTTTGAAACAGCCAAGAAGGTGCAGTACAGTAGAAGTTGAAAAGTGAACCAAAGCTTAAGTACACCACACTGCTGAAGGGGAAAAGACCCCAGCCATGAATCTTCTTCACTCAGAGGGAAATGAAAGTCAGACAGAAAAGTGTTATTTAGAATGGATGATGGAAAAGGGTGTGCAATTTTGGATATGTTGCTTGTTGTAGTTTAGAAAAATATGTTTCATACAATTGCTTTAATTTGAGAGAATCCAAATTTGCAAAGGGGCGGGGCCTACATTTTTGAATAGATGACATCATACTAGCCAAAAGCATTTGCCTCAATTTCACTTTTTCAAAAACACTACTATGAAAAGACAGAGAAATCCTTATTTGTATTGTAGGAAAGACCTGATGGTCCTAAAGGAGTGATCAGTATCTTTTTTTCCTATCTGTCTCCACTTCTATCAGATTTTGCTGTTTGTATTGTTCAGTAGCTTTGACGAAGAGCTGGATGCTGAATGTAAGCAAGTACAGGTTAGTCTTTGAAGTGTGTGGGCCTGTTTGCCAAGCTCTGTTCCATAGCCTACGAACTACGCTGTAGTAGCAGAGTAGCACTCGGTGTCATAGTCCTGCTGAGGTGGAGTTTCTCTTAGTGATGTCACCTCTGACTCATCCAAATTTTGGATCTTTTCTCTTCTCTTCATGATATTTACATAAGTGAGGAACCAATTTTCAGGAAAAGTAGATCTAAGAGAAAGAGGGAAGAAGAGAGCCTAAATGAAGTTGTAAGGAGTCTTATCTGTATCTCTTTCTGGAGAAGATGGATTTTTGCACCGTATTGTGTGTCCTTTCTCCACCACTTAAGATTTCATAACAGTCCCGGTGTTATTGACCACAGTGTGTCAGAAGAAAAGCATGTTGTACTTTATTAACTTGGTGTCAAGTTTGTTTATGAGGGATTAAGTAGGGCAGGAAGTCCAGCAGACATTTTGATTTGGTTCCAGCAGCTCTCAAAGTGTAATCTAGTCTAATCCAGTCTCTAAAATATTGTTGGATAGAAGGATTACAAGTATATTGTGGTAATATTAGAAATAGCTTCTTGGTTTTGGGTGTACATCATAGAAATGAGCAGAATTTACTTTAACATTTTAAACAGAAAGCAGTTCCAGAGTGTAGTTCTCAGCCCCCTCTGAGAAAGACCTCCTATTCACTTGTTATTTGACTAAGTTAATGTTTTCGCTCGGTCTGAGCCTTCAAGAGGCCGAGAAGCGATAACTACATTTCAAATTTAACCAAAGACCCGGCAACACCTACTTCTCCTTTCAGTCGATTCCAGCCCTTAGCCTGTTTTGTTTGCCTTTGCCTGTTATTGCCACTATCTCATACTGAAAGAAAATGATGTTTGAATTCTCGTCTTTACTGTGACTCTTACATGCATTTGTGTCCAGATAGCTTTCTATGTGCATACCGTTGAGTCTTTTGTGCTGTTTCTAACAGAATTATAAGAATTGGCTGTATGTTTTATACGATTCTCCTAACATTTGAGTTTGTGCAGTACTTGTTGGGATTTTATGAGCAAATCAAATTTATATTGATACATTTAAGGAAAATGTTCATTTTAGAGGTTGGATGCTATAACTTTGTGTCATAAAAGTATGTCCCTTTTTGTTCCCATTTATGCCCGAGTTCTCATTGATTTCAATGTGAGCAAAAACATGCCCTGTTTGCTCTTGGTTTGGGATGCAGCTGTCAGACATTCACCTGCCCATCCCTATCATAGTGTATATTCCCGAGATAAAGGACCCTGCATTATTGTGCACATACTTTATTTGCTTATTACTTATTTTTTAAGGCTCTCCAAATACGGGAGACTCCTTATTGGTTGGCGTTGAGATAATTCACCCCTAAAAACGGCATTCTGTTATTACAAAGGTGCACTTGTGACCAGCAGAAGGAGAACAGTAAATCAACAGAAATCAACCAAATCAGCAGAAGGAGAACCTAAGCCCAATAAAAGCATGTTGAAATGGTGTATGATTAAGTAGCTGTTAGTAAGGTACTGTCAAAGATGTGGCTCATGTGGAAGCAGTCTCACTTCTAGGCAGAGTTTTAGGCTTATGCCCAATGTTGGCACTAGAGAATAGCAGCAGAGGCTTGTGCATTGTTGTAAGTGGTGTCTTTTACATAGGCTATTGGGGCCAGTTCCCTTGTGGTTGTGCAAGTGGAAATTAAAGATGCTGTGGCACTCTTCATTTCCCAGAAGGAGTATGGATAACTTTGGTGCCTTGGCTAGAATTCACTCTTTCAAGTGAAACCAGTTCCAACATCTAGAATTGGGCAGAGCTGTTTCTGAGGTCATAATGACTTCTGTGTTTGCCTCTACAATCACTGTGTATCAGTATCTAGCTCACACCTTTATAGAGTTATATTCAGGGTATGAAAGGTGCTCTGTAAATGCTCTTTCTTTTCTTTCTGGGTATCCTCCCATGTTCAGTATGGGTGCCAAAACACCGTGCTCTGCTCAACTTTTCTCTTGGAACTGCAGAACAGGCAAGGAGCTTTCTTTCCTTGCTGGAGTGTGTGATATGTATTTACAACAGTTGTATCTTTTTGCTGAAGACAGCAGTTTCCTTGGAACCTCTCCCTAAATCTGAAGTGAACGTTGGTGGGCACTGACTAATGATGAGACACATTTGTCCACCAACCAGGTTGACTCTATCATTCTAACTCAAGGATTAATATTAGGTAACTGCAGCTTTTACCTCCTATAAAACAATGGTTTAAAATACATATTGAACCAGGGTATTGGACTTGATGTCCTTCCAGCGTCAGGACTTTATTTGAGGAAAGGCGCATGTAAAATCATACGTTTGTAAAGGAAAACATGCTAGAAAATTCTGTTTTCATGGTAATGTTTCTTAGGATTATGTAGTTCTATCTGCAGTGCTAAGTATACGCTTCAGGACTTCCTTTTTCTGGTTAGCTTTTACTTGGAGATTTCCTGTACTATAAATGCATGTTAACCTTGACTGAGTAAAATCCAATATATGTGCCTTCATAGCCCATTTGTGTTGAGTTGAAGAACTCCTGACTGACAAAAAAAATAAGCTTTCTTGCATTTTTAAAGTGAAGTAGTTAATATATATCTCCCTTTTTTCTGAGAGAGATTAATTGATTCACACAAGCTTATTTCCAATGGGCTTAATGTTAAGAATCACTTGACAGATGAAGACCTGAATATCGCTGTATATTTTTATAATGATTCCTCCATTACTATTTTTCTTTTTTTTGTCTTTTTCCATCAATAGGCATCTCTTGTGTCATCTCAGCTTCTGTGTCCATCCTCTCCTAGCAATTGTTATGGCTTTCCTTTGATGTAGGCAGGATGTCATAAAATGTATTTGAGGCAGAAAAAGATGATGGCACTTCACAAAACTAATGCTTAGGAATATTTTGAATCGCTTTGGTCTCATTACTGGGATGTAGGGTAAGCACTACACCTGCAGCTATGCTTTAAATATATCCTGCCTGTAGCTCCTAAACTCTGAAATGTAAATCTCTGAGCCAAACTAAAGATTACATTCCTTCTGTGACTTCTACTTTCATCGTTATGCCTACTTCACAGAAACATAAAATCTAAAAATATGAATTAAGCTTCTTTTTGGTCACTTTTGCTTTAGTATAATCTTTGAGAAGAGGAATATATAGGAGGCTCAGTCTAAATCATGTGGCACTGGTGGCTTATTAAGCACCAGCACATTTTTTGCTGCTCCAGCTGCCTAATTCAGTAGTTGTTCTTTGATGGCAAGCAGAAAGCAGTTGATGATGTCTAAGTACCTGTTACAGATAATAAATTCTTTACTTTGCATGCAAACAGCACTTGTCATCAAAGGCTTGTGCAACACTAGGCAAACGCCAATGAAGCCTCATAATAACCTACCTTGTAAAGTAATACAAATAGGCCAAGTCGGACAGAACAAGGTTCTGTGATCTGGCCAAGAGAATTCAGCTGATCCAGAAACAGAATGCACAAATATGGCTCAGGGGACTTAGTACTTGATGTTTTTTGAATGCTAAGGATATTTATTGTTGTTTCTAAAAAAAATCCTGTCTCTGAAATCAAGTATTTCTGCATGCCTTAAAAAAATTATATGGATTGAAATATTTATTTTTTTTCCCTTTTACTGAAATCCTTGCAACTGGTAAATAAATAAGTTCAATAACATTTTTATCAATAAAATTGATAAAAATAACAAAAATCATAAAAACTAAACAATCGCTCTGTGTGGGCCTTACAACATTAAAAAAATTAGCATTTTAAAAAATATTTTGCCCCAGTGCTAGTGAAGATCTGTAATTATCAGTACTTACGGAATATTTCTACGTATTTCAGCACACTTTGTAAGTATTGCAATCACCATGATCTAGGAGTTGCATTCAGATTTCAGCAAGTGAAATGCCCCTTAAAATATATGAGAATTTGTGTGAATAAGCACTGTGTAGAACTGAATGAAGATCTAGAATTTATCAATTTAGTAAATTATTTTGACAAGTATCAATAGGGCGGAAGATATAAGAAAATAATGTCACTCAAAAAAAAGTCAGAAATACAGCCAAGTAGTCTGTATTGAGTCTTCTGTTCTGAGTATTTAACAATACTTCTTCTTGTACCAATTCCTTATTCTTGCCCCAATTCAGCAATGCATTTAACTATTTAGTTAACTTAAATGACAGTGAATCTAATGGCTTGGAGCTAGGTGCTTATGGTTATGCTTAGCTCAGAGCTACTGGAGTCACTGTCATTTAAGTTAATCAAACAGTTAAATGCTTTGCTGAACTGATGTGAAAATAAGGAAGTAGTATTGTGAAATACATGGAACAGAAGAAACAAGGAAGGACCAGAAGGCCACACAGCTTTGTTCTGGAGCAGATACTGACTAAAAAAGTACTATGAAAAAATGTTGTGGTTAAGATGAACCAAGGGAAAAAGATCAGATATTCTTCAGGAGGAAACAGAAAGTAAGCTTTGGGAAGCACATGGTTTATTGCTTGTTTCAACATCTGCATAGATGCTTCATTCATGTGAATAGAGGTAAATCAGGTCACTGAAAGTGATAGTATTAGAAGTTGGTCAGGTAATAGAAGAATCGATTTCCCTGAAACAGTGAAATGAGTTTTCAAAGCTACACATAAATTGTCTGACCATTTTTACCACCCCCCCACCATATACCCCCCACACACCATACACACGTACCCACACCCCCCTCACACACTTCACAACCCTCTCCAGCCCTTACCCCACATGTTCATAGCCCCCCACCAGCGCCATACCCACCAACCAACACCCCACATATCCACAGTCCCCCACATGCCTTTCACCCCCCACACCACCTATCCGTACACCCCACACACACACCCATACCCTCCCCCATACCCCACATACATACATACCCATACCCTCCACACTGCTCTACAGCCCCCAACAATATACAAAAGTAAGACTTCATTACACAATACATTATATTATATAATCACCTCTATGTACACTATGCAAACACATATAAATAAGGACAAAAACACATTTTTTAAAATCAAATTAATGTATGCTATAGTAGATGTTTGATTTTTAGAATATGATTTTTTTTCCCCAGTTCCAAGATGACAAACTCCCTTGCTGAAAGGAGTACTTTGGCTGCCACTTTTCCCTGCCCCCCATTGCTGTCGCCTTTCGCTGGCCACTTCCCTTGCTTCCCTGCTGGCCACTACTGCTCCCCCACTCCAGCAGCACACGGTTCCATTCAGTGTGATGCCAGTGGGGCTGGGTTGGCTCCTGTTCTGCCTGTGATCCTCTTCTCTCCCTTCCCCCGTTCTTACCAGAATTTACACTCTGATGGAAGGAAGGCAAGGGAACAGCCAGAAGCTTGGGGGGCTGGGGCCAAGTGGGCCTTGCTGGTGCTGGGTCCTGCAGCCGGCTCCTCCTGAGTCCTGCTGCTGCTGGCACTGGGAAGATAATAGTTAATTTTCTAAATGTTTAGGGTCCCTGTGGGCCAGATAAAATGGCCTGGTGTGCTGGATAAGGCCTGCAGGCTGCATTTTGCCCACCCCTGTAGTAGACTATTGTAAGAAAAAGAAAAGGGATTATGGAACCAAGACAGTGGAGTGTAGGAAGAAACAGTTAGAAAAGGGTCTCTCTAATTTGGGAGTTGCATGCATATAATATCAGCCTATCTATATAATGGCCATATCTAGAATGGCTTTACCCAGTATAGAGCATGTGCTGTAAACGGTGCATAAATTGATTGTGCTGCTCATGCTTTAATGAAGTCAATGACTGCTATAGAACTTGAAAGCTTATTGAAGTTTTAAGAAAAGGGAAAAATGAAGAACTAGTTTAAAATAGCTTTGAGGAAGCTCATAGTCATGTCAACACGTGGACTAGTTTTCTTTTATTAAAGGATATGGCCAAGGTTTATATTTTAAAATATATGTTCAAATATAAACCTTCAGGAAATACTTTTTCCTGACTCTAGTCAACTATTAACTATGTTTGTAACATTAAGCCGTATTCACCTCAAGCACTAACTATATCAAAAATAGCTTACGAGAGATTTCAGCGGTTGTGTGCCTATGTGAGAACACTAAGTTTTAGTTGCTTCCTGGCTGCAGTAGCAGTTCTCATTTATATGTTTCTAATATCCGATTTAACCCATTTCATAATATTTATCACTTATCTGCTCTGCCAAACACAAAGAGCAATTCTTCAAATAAGTAAATTAATATCAGTGTAATATATTCTGGAAGTCAGTCTCTGTCTGGGCAGGATAGGGCTTTTCAGTCTTTTGTAAGTGCCTTGGGTTGAACAGGTAAGTAGTGTCTTTTAATATTCACTCTGGACTACTGCCCAACACACTGTAACTTCAGCCCTTGAATTACCAACTACCTTTATTACATTACTCATGTGCATCACAACTTTGTCTTCTTGCTGTTGAGTTATGAGCACATTCTTCAACAAAATTAGATGATACTCCATGTAATTAGATAGATGTTTTGGGTAGGAGGAGACCATCCTTCTTGAAGATCAGGTTTTCATTGTATTTTGGACATACCATGCATTTAGCAACTCTAATTTGTTCCATGTATCATATGATGAAATCGTTTTGTCTCACTGTTCGTATGAATGTGATGACCTATATGGTCTTAGAGCAGGGGTGGGCAAAATGTGGCCTGCGGAGCCCCTAAAATATTTAGAAAATTAATATTTATCTGCCCTGGGCTGCCTGTCATGTGACCCTCAGTGGCTTTCCAAAACTCAGTAAGTGGCCCTCTGCCCAAAATAATTGTCTGCCCCTGTCTTAGACCATCATGTGACATTATTTTTACCAAATTTGCTATATTAGATTTTACCATTTCCCTTTGGGGTTCTGTTAAATTTTGCTATGTATCTATGAAATGCATACCTCATTAGCATTCTGCTCTCTCTTTTAAAAAAGGAAGGTTGTAGTAGGTGGCTTTCTACAAAACCACATTGTTCTTCTGGAATGACACAAGCTAATGCAGCCTAAATGATTTTTTTCACCACCTTAGGAATTTTTTTCTTATAGCTGGGGTAAACATTATGGTTTTTCTACTTGCCCCAAATAATGGTAATAAAAGCCTGCTGTAGTCTCGCTCTTCCTCCAATATATGTGACAGATTCTGGAAATGTGTTCAGATATAAATGACAACATATGGCTTTATCCATTTGCATCTGATTTCACCATATCTTGGACATCTGCCAATCTTCAGGGTGTAGGCTTCAGCTACAATTTTACTCTTGCATGAGATGATATGGTTTATTATGGAAGATTAAAGTCAGTTCACTGCCTCCTGTAGCACACATGTTCCTACCACTGACTCATCTGATGACAGGGTGGGGAACCACCAACAGCCACATTTTTGTTGTTGCTGCTGCTGCTGCTTTCCCCTGAATATCCGCTACTTTACTTCAGTGGGCCAGTATTATTTGTTTATTGTCTTTGCCAGTTGTCTGTTGGGGTGGTGTCACTTACGCTTCTTTCTGATTTAAGCAGTAAACCATAGTTTATACTGGGTTATGTCAGCATTTTTCCATTGCCCATGTGGGATCGTTCATGTGAAGCCTCCCCAAACTCAGTCTTTAGTCTGGGTTTATCTCATCATTGAATGATCTTACGCATCAGCATTATGGTTGTTTCCCTAGTGGATGAGGTTTTTTTTTAAATATTTGAGTCAGTTCCAGGTTTTTTCCTGCAGTCATATTAGAAATGCACATTTGCCTGGAATCTAACGCTTGGGTGAATTCTTTCTATTTCTGGTGATGGTTGTTCCTGAGGAAGGGCATCCCCAAAGCCCAAATGGATTTGATTTTGGAGTATGGTTTTAATAGACCATCGACCACATGAATAAAGAGACTTGGAATTTTAATAGACCCCAATGCATCTAATCCAATTCCTATTCAAGTCAGTGGAGAAACTCCTACTGACTTGAATGGTGAGTTGAAAAAGGTCCAGTACAACCTTCTAAAATACAGTTAAGTCAGTTGGGGGTTACTCTGTTAGCTTTTTACTTCCACTGCTTTCTGAGCTGGTTCTTAAAGACAACTTCTGTCAGGTTTTAGTATTATGCTGTGTGATTCTTTCTACTAGAGCTAATTTCACTATTATAGTCTCTTCTTTAGAGTGAAGGACTGAAGTCCTCTTGGTTTGTATGTTGTCAATAAATGACCCAACCCACATTCTAGGAAAGATATAGAAAAACTTTTATATGTTAATTTTGGAGCTCTTCCAAACTCATTAAGAATTATTCTAAAGCCTCTCCATTATTGGAGCCATGGTAGAGGAAGAGTAAGGGTAGAGGCAAGGGTGGAGTAGACCTGGCTATTGACCACACAATGGGTTTTATGTACAAATTATTCTTGATTATGGCAGGGGTAATCTGCAGGTGGGACGTGGGGAGGGCTGTCAGTACCCTGGTGCTAAGCAAGATGCCAGCAAATACTGGCATTTTTGTATTCCGTTGCAGTGATCCAGGACAGCGTGAAGCACCCAGGACACTAGTCTTATCGAATGAACACAAGATTTCATTTCCTGTTTGTGTTGCCGATCTTCTCCCAAGTATCCTTCTGACTATTTCATATTGGAATTTGGGTACTTGCTAGTTTTGCAAAGCATAAGCAAATGGCTTCTTTACCAGTGATACAGATAGCCCTTTTCCCATTATCTATCACACCCATTGTAAAATGAAGCCTCCTGTGGGGGCCAGGAACTTGCAGTTTCTCCCTTGATTTCAGCTGGAAACACACTAATGCAATTTAGGTTTTAGCAGCCAACTCTGTATGTATGGTGTGCCATGAGGAATGTCTGTGCTTTGATCTCCTAGCAAGACAGTTCATTGTAGTGCAGGAAGAACTTCTGATGATTGCTTTTGCAGAAATATGTGATCAGCCTCAGAAGCCAAAATGTAAATCTTTTTTGGAGAGCAGTTGCTGTGGCAGACTTGTCAGTTCTTTCCGTGTCCCGAGAGGTTTCTTCTTCACTATAAAAACTCATCTGGTACGGCCAAAGGCAAAGCTCCCGTTGATGTCAGGAGCCGACCATGAATATCTAATAATTTGGTGCAGTAATTGTACGTTATGGTCACAGAAAATGTGCCACATATGCCCTATTGTATTTTTGCTTAAGGCAGAAAAGAAGGCAAGCAATGCTAGTATGGGAGAGGAATGTAATATAAATAAAACCTAACAAAATGTTTAAAAAAACCTGAGAAGTAAAGAGCAGGACCCGCCATGAAATCTGCCACTGGTTCTACTTTGTAGTTACCTAGTCAGGGCCCCCAACCCATGGGTCAGAGACCCATGAGACTATCCAGTGTTGCTGGTGACCACAGGAAATCAAATAATTAAAACTGAAGTTGACAGGGAGAGTCAAATATGAAGATGCCCACTGTATGTTATCTGCTCAGCCTTGTCCCTTGAGCTAGTGAAGACCGGGGAACACTGGTTTATCCTGATCCAACATCCGTTCACATCAATAGGATTTGGATCAATTCCTTAGTATTTATTTAGATACTGTGAGAGGAAGTGCTATTTAAAACCTAAGCTAATAGATGGTATTGTCAGTAATTGGTACTTTTATTTTTATTTGGTATTTATATTTTTGCAGTGTTCAAAATTTCAAATGAGATGCACATTTAGGATGAAAACTGCCATTCCTTAAATATTACAGAGTAGTACTACACTACAACTTAAGCTGGAAAATGGGGGGAAACTTGCTTTTTTCCAAAATTACAGGCAGTTTATTTGGGAAGAATTTAATTAAATTTAAAATACTGGGAAACCAGTGTTAATGGTCCTCCAGAAAGTTCAAGGAGTTTTATTTTTAATGATCTGGATCTGAACTGTTAGGAACTTGGATATATACAATATATCTAAAAGTATACACTCCAGCAACATTTTGCCCTCTGGCAGTGCAGGGATGTTAGTCTAGGACTGGTTAAGGGGGAAGTGTGCAAGCACTGCTGACTTACTAATGTGAATTGGTGGCTTGTATCTATAGGTATGACTTCACTGACTGTTAAAGAGCTATATATCTTTATGGCTTTCACAACACTCTTGTGTAGGGAAACTGAGGCACAGCAAGGTTACCTCCCACACATCAAATCAATAACAAAGACAGTTTTGGAAAGCAGCAGCAGCTTGTGCCCATTCTTCTGCTCACTTTGAGAGTCAATATTGCCCCTTTAACACTTGTAATACTTACTTATTCCAGTAGTTGACATGGTGTTTTTGTTTCTGGAAAGTGCTGCGATCCCTGAAGTAAGGAAATTGTAGTGAAATAGTTTAGTCCATCGCTACTAACAAGAAGGCCTGTAAACCTGGAAGGAAATTGTTCATTTTGTGAAGACCAGCAGCTGATTCCACATGCCATGACTGGGCACCTAACTCACGTATGAGATTTAACACCTGGATGACAAGAGAATTTAATTTCTCCTCCATCTGTTGTTGAGTTGACCAGTTCTTTTTCATGATTGCCCACAACACAGAATCCCTGAACTAAACACACCAAACTTGAAAGGAACCAAACAGCAACTTTGATATGGTACTCTTTCCTACCAGATTGCAGGGTGTGTACTGTGAGCTGAAGAGGTTAAGTAGTAATCTGTTACTTTACCATAGTGATGATAGAGCTGTCTGGCTGTCACATTAGAGGCCTTTTGGCATTTTAATTGGAAACTCCCTTCTTAGAACTTTATCAAACTTGTGATGACTTAAATATTTACATGACATTAACCCCAGTGTGACCAGCCAAGATTAGAGTCCAGTTACACTAGGGACTGCACTGCTGCATCCAAGGAGTGGGCTTTGATTTAGAGAGAACACAGGCTAAAGAAAGAGTGAAGAGAAAAGAAGAAATGATATAGGATGGGATAGGTAGGACAGACCTTAGAATGGCTGATAGCTGTTGTATGCCATCTTGGTGAGAAGTCTAGGGGATGATGGAGAGCCAAGGAGAATGTAACCTCTCCAGTACTACAGATTGCTTAAAATATTGAGATTAAAAATACCCATATGTTCTGGGGTTGTAGTGATGATGTAGTTGTGATGTTCCAGGAAATATCTTACAGCAAAGGATTTTTTGGTGATATATTTTATTGGACTAAATATATAGTTAGTCCAATAGACGATATCACCAAAAAATCCTTGTCTCATTCTGGGTGATTTTTCTTGGTCTTCTGGTATTTAAGGCTTAGGTTTGCATTTATGTCACTTTTCTGCACAACCAAGGGACAGAAAAATAAATTTCTTATAACAAAAGCTCAGATTTTTTAAACTCCTGGAATTGGGACTTTAAGGAAGAACACACAGGGCTCCTCATAAAATCTTGAGTTACCTGCATTGCCTCTCATAGTCCCCTGCTGGTCCTCACTTGAAGCTAGGAACTGGTGAGGGAAAAGGTGTAGTCTCTAGACCTCGGAGACCATGAGTACTACAAGGAAGGAATAGTTTATTCCTGCAGAGGGTCAGCACCTTCGTATTGCTCTCCTGGCCTCTTCCCAGCAGTAAAGCTTCTGCCAGTCATACTCAAATGCCAGGTATAGGCACTACACTTTTACCCATGTAAATGTTTGGAAACTGGTCTATACCTGTGTCAGAACAAAAGTTTGGCATACAAAACCGATCTATACCTATAAGAGAACACACATGCAGCACACATAGACTGATTTAAAAATGGCAGAATCTAGTCTAAGATTCTCCCCACCCCGCGCCCCCTCCTTCCTGCTGTACAGCGCAAATGTGTGCTCTCTTTGCTACCAATCTAACCTATGCTATTGACAGAAAAGTGCCTAACGTGGATGATGGATTCTGCCTTGGGCTTTTTGAATGTCTGTGCCCCAATGGCCACGGTTCTTGTACACATAGGGGGGCATGTGCCACCACCAGCTTCTGCGGGTGGTTGCTGCTCACTGTCCACCCCCACTCACTGCCAACATGAGTAGCAGCATCTGCGGATAGACCCCCCCCCCCCACCCCACCGCCAACACCGATGCTAGCAGCTGTGGGCAGTCCCTGCATGCCACCATGGTGCCCCCCCAGTTTTGGGAGGCACCAGTTGTTCATACCTGTACAAGCAGCCTCTTTCTGAGGATTGTGCAGTCAAGAACATAATTCAACACTGCAGTACCCTAGATGTGAATATCGACTTGGATATACATAGCCCTGGTAATGTTCAAGCAACTATAATGGAGTAGAAGTTTTTCCTTTCATTGAAATCGTGGGGTGAATGTGACATTGAATTCAAGGACAGTAGAAGTGAGCTCAAGGTTTAATTCATCATGTTGTTCTTAGATTTGGGAAATACTGGGCTGACTTTGACTTCATTAGTGCGAAGCCCACACTAACATCTGACAGCAGAACTTGACCTAAGGCATTTCTCACTCTACAGTATGAGATGCTTCAAAACAATGAATGCAGTTTTGATGTACATATGTACAATAGGCCATTATTTTCAAATACAGCCTTCAAGTTTGTGTCTGCACTACTCTTTTATGTGCACATGATAGAGTGTACCTATGATAAATTGCGGCATAGCATCTACATCTGTGAAGATGACATTTTCACTGAAAATTGTTTGGTTAATAGTCATATTTGAACATAAGTTGTAATTTGGGGAAGCTAGGCAGGTGCAAAAATTAGCAGCCGAGCTGAGATCCCTTTTAAAAATGCAGTCCACAGGCAAAGTGAAACATTATTAGTTTAACATCCAGTTTCCTGGATTATAATGATATCACATGAGACTTTTAAAAGCCTTGACATACGTAAGAAGACAGAGCTAAAAAATAGCAATGTGCTGAAGAACATCAAACGTGGTTATCAACTGGAAACAATTACCCTTAATAATAAATAGCTCTTCAAGTTGTGTTCCATGTGCAAACAGATACAGGGGTTTCTTTTTCCCCTTTCTTCTCAAATAAATGTCAATGTGTTGGTAAATTATACATTGATATTATTTAGATATTTATTATGTAGTTGTTAGATCATTATAATTGCCCAAATTGATAGCATGGATTTTATGCTGAGAATCTTAGATTATTTTAAATCACTGTTACTTTGTTCTGTTTTATTCATAATCTGACTCTAGACTGTTTTACTTGGAACATATGTTACTCAGAAGTGCTTTAAGGAAGTAGCTCTTAGCCTCTGTATTCATCATTCTAATGGAGCTCTGAGACCCTCCTCTGATTTTAGGCCTAATTCTGCAAAGGTTTCTATAAATGCAGACCCTACTCTAGCTGGAGGTCTCATTAACCTCAAAGGGACATTGCAGGGGTGTCTGTTAGTGGCCTTGTGAGCTGCTACTGAACCTGCAATTTATTTTGGTTCATTTCATCCCCGTGAGTGCCAGCCCAAGTTCTACATACCTCTTACACTCATCTGCCCATTTTCACAAAGGTGATTTTCCATGCCACCTAAGGGATGCTGACCCTGAGACGGCCTCACCAAATTCTGCTCCACAATTTTCCTCCATTGCAGCAGAGGACATAAGTTCCTCCATTTCTACAGGGTAAGAGGCAAGATTTACCTTTGAGTAAGCTCAGAGCTAATGGAGTGCAGTGAATTAATAGAATGAAAGTCTTTGCTTGATTCTATGCATCCCAGGATGCAAACTGAAGTTGAGGTCAAAGTGACCATCTGCTCACTGAGAAGAGGTTCTGTGTAAAGAATTTATGAGTTTGAAAAGGGCTCCACTGTGAAACAGGAGAGGCACAAGTAAAGGAATTGCTTCCTCTGTCTACTGTATACACATGGTCTTGCTTAGTCAGGATTCCCTTTCAGTATATAAAGGCTCATTAGGAGAATTATTATCTTGTGTGTCCCGTTTAAATTATCTTGTGTGTCTGATTATTATCTTGTGTGTCCCGGGACAAAGAAACCTGGAAATTCGTGTCTTCCTTTTGAAAGAATATAAATAGTGGCCTAAATCACACGTTAGTGGGTGCATCTACATGTGAATTAATGCATTTTTCCTCATACGCATTAAATTTAGTGCCTCCAATGTGAGGTACTAAATAAATGTGCATTAGGCTGCCCTAAGTTGGCAGGCTGACCCCCTGAGCCCTTTGCCAGGCAGGGCTGCTCTGACCCGGCATCAACATGATGCGGTCCCAGGCACATGTGTAAACATGGCACCAGCGAGCAATAAGTACTGGAGTTTATTGAATCATATTAATATGCATGTGTAGACATGCCCACTGGGTGATTGTGGGGGTGGGGGAGCTGCTGGGAAGGAATAAGACGTATTCCTCCACTCTCTACCCTCCAGTTTAATGTGTTACAACTCTGGTGCAATTAGGTACAAATAAGGCTCTTTAGGCTCTTAAGAGGCAAAAGAGTGAGATGAAAATGGAAGAGCTAGTAGGACGTGATATAAACGAACCCACGTGCCTTGGAATTTAAGGTGCCCTTAAATTTAAGATGCACACACATTTTCTGGTGTATGGAAGAGCTTTTAACCATTTTTGGCACATATTTAAAATGCAGGCCATTTTGAGAAGAAAATATTTCATTCAGTGTATATTTTCCAGTGTAAAGAGGTATGGTAAAATAAAGTACTGGCCTCTGTTTTACCTTAGATCTTATTTCTCCGTCTAGTTGATTGCTTTTCTTGCTAAACACCACATTGGTCTGACCTTTTGCCAGGAAAATTCACACCGACTTCTACACCAGTGTTTGAACTATAGACCCTCTGAATTTGGTCCCTGCTCATTTTTACTGGTTTTTACTTTGTAACACTAAGTACATATGTTACCTTGTAACATAACCTACAGCTTCATATTGAAGATGAAATTGGCTAGAGGACTGGATCTGTGGCTGGTCCCTTTGCTTTCAGGGTATACCAGTTGAGGATGAGATTTATAGACAGATAAATGTTTAAAGGACAAGGCACATTCTTTAATAACAAAACCAAAGTTCTTATCTTGTAGATAGGCAGCATGAGTGATGGCTATAATTTGAGGGATCAGACATGCTTCAAGACTTTCCATGAAAAAAATGGTCTAGAAAAGACAGTTGGTGGGTTAAAGGTTGTGAATGAACCTATAAGCTTGGTTTTCACATTTTTTAGCTTTCCCTGTAGTGGGTGGTTATATAATAGACACACCGTATGCTTATTTTTACAGGTTTGTGGGGAGAAACAGCGCTTTGAGAAGCTGATGGAACATTTCCGAAATGAAGACAACAATATAGACTTCATGGTAAGACTTTATGCAACTTTGGGTAATACATTTCAATTCCCCATTGTCTTTTCTTATTCCCATATATTCATTTGGATCTTGTGTGCCTTCAACCTTCTGTCATCTTACGTTCAGTCTAAAATGATCAAACCAGTATAGATTGTTATATTCATTCTTTAATTTGCACAGGCTTCATATTGATCTTTGAGGAAGTTATTGTTAGCTATTGTAATTATACCTGGCGTAATCCATTCAATAGAATATCAAACTAGAACCTGAAAACTAGCATTCTTAGCCCAGCTAGACATGCTGCAGGACTCTCTATTCCTGTCATTCCTTTGTCTGTTGAGCTATTTAGAGTATAAGATCAGCCTCTGAGTGTGTACATGTACAGCTTTCAAGCAGACTGGGACCTTGATCTCAGCTGAGGCCTTTAACTGTTACTGTAATATAAATGATAGTAAAGCTGACAGTCAATAAGAGAGACCACCTACATATTAGAAAGGAAGTAGGCCATTTAATGGCCATTTTAATAGTAAATTTTTTGCTTTCTGTACAACTGAATCTCTGTATCTGGCCACCAGATACGTTGCAAATATAGCTCTTGGTTATTAACTATTTGAGCATTTCCAATCAAGTGAAAGGTTCTTGTAAGCATGGTGTAGTAATATAATTATCATGGTATTTGATCCTGGAAGGGCAGGATTGGAGAGCTTGTCTTAGAGCATTGTGTACTGTCACTGGGTAGGAGGACTGATAACATCTGAAATGACAAGTTGTGTAGTGCCAAAGTCCATAAATACTCTAGACAGGGAAGTGTGAGCCAACATCATCACAGCAGTGCCTGTCTTAATCTATAGATAAATATAACACTACTTTTTACCACAGCTAGTTCCTCAATTTGTTTGTACAATTCCACTTCCCCTGGAACAGTAGAGAAAATAGAAACTTAGAGGAAGAACATATACATACCAAAACCCAGTTCCCATGATGGAAACTTATGAAACCAATGAATCATGATGCGAGAATGAGTGTAAATATTGAAAAAAAAAAAGGAACTAATTATGAACTGAGCTTTAAAATGCATCTTTAAATATACTTAAGGTGAATTTTAGTTAAAGGTTCTCGCTTGAAAGTCCTAGAAACTGAAGTCCTCTCTTTCCAGGACAGATACACCTCAGGTACTATTACTGTGTTTACACAAAAAAAAGACAAGGTTTCCTCCCTCCCACCCCCAATCAGCATGGGGGGAAAAGCCCCTTGCTTTACATTTGTGTACAAGGAAACTTTACTAAATACATTGTCTATATTACGGTGCTGCCAAAAGTGGCATGTGCTCAGTAATGGAAACCATCTATAAAATTGGTTAAATGGAGCCAACGTCAAATATGACTATAAAATACATAGCCTATTAGGTAAATATAGTGATCAGACCCTACAACAAGTATAGATTACTATAGCCCATCTGAGCGAGATGTATAGTAACACCCATTGCAAGCAGTCCCCTCAGCACCGACCTTTTTTTCAAGTCATGGTGAGCCATTACATTGAATACTTTTAGGCTTACTCTTCACTCCCACAGCTGAGCTGCGCTTTGCTTTCCAATTTCCAATGATTTCTGTTTCTTCACCAGCCTCAAATGCCTAGCAAGCATCATGAAACAGGGCCCCAAAAGGTTCACTTAGAATCCCTTTGTTGCCTCTTTCTCACCCTGTCCCTTATGATTAGGGTTGTTCTGCCCTCCATGAGGGCATGGAGAGGCTCCTCCATGAGGAGCTGGACCAGGTTGTATTGTGTTTCACCTGCATATAAATTTTTGGTGGATCCCAGGACTTGTGACAAGATCACTGGATTCCAGTCAAGAGGGGGGCTAATTACCATGTGATCCTTTGCAGGAGTAGGTTTCTGGACTTTGCACACCCCTAGTGAAAGGATGGTTCAGTCTCCATAACTATTCCAGCTGTAGCCTTTTGCTGCATCTTCCAGTGGTGCCTGTGTGCTTGTTGGGTTTTATGTTGTAGACTTATTGCTACTAGGAATTTGGTTAAGACTTTAGATATCATAGATATCATTCCCAGAAAAATGACTTTCAGGTGCTACAGAGTTGGGTCAGACTCTCCATGATTTGGAGGTAAAACTGTTACTAATAAAATTACCATTTTGACTTGTGCAGTAAATAAGCAATTTTTTCTTGTTTCAATAAAAGCTTACAGTTGGGTATAATATCTGCAGAAATTATAGTAGGGTTAAGGAGCTGTCTGTAGTTATAATTGTTGTTTTTTACAGCTGGTTTTGAAGTAGAGCCTGGACCCAGTGTGTGATCCTTGTGCTTAAAAATTCTCTAAGTTTTACATAAGGAAGGTTTGTCTAACAGACATATCAGACACAAAAGATCACATCCTTACCTATTCTTTATCACTTATTGTCTTTTTAACCACTCTAGTAACTGCCTACATGAAATGTTAATAGCACTTAGTGCTTTTTTATCATATTCCAGAGGCCATTTGTGAATAAGACAACAGTATGTGGTTATCCAGCTCTCCACAGCCCATCAGGAATTGCCCACACTTATCACAGGACTATTCTTTATTTACATACATTAGCCTGCATACTCTAAGGATAGGGAGCAGGGGTAGTTCGTATCTAGGTCTCAACAAGCATGTTATTGTCTTATTCCTGTCACTTATTGCTCCCCCATCCTGATCTGCTTGGTGAATGTTGGATCAGTTGCCTTTCTGGCAACATCTCATTTCCCTTTTCTCTGAACTCTTTTAGGGACTCTCCTAGCTCAGGGGTCTCATAGTGAGGAAGCCCAAGTAGCAAGAAGCATTGTACTGTTAAGTGCTTCCTAACAGAAAAATACCACAGATTCTTTCTGCATTTATTTCTACCCTCCTTTGCAGAGTGGATTCCCTTTAGAATCAGGAAGTCTTAGGGCCTTGTACATTACAGTTAAGATGCATTAACTACACTTAAAACACCAGTGTCCACATATTGAGGCAATAACACACATGGTAAGTGCCACCGTATTGTATCAAAGTTAGTATTCTTAGCAAGAAGAGTACACATGGTAGTAAGTAATACATTTTCAGCCATCGTGGGGCTGCTCTACAGAGATAACATGATAATGACAAATGTGGTGGTCCCAGCCACAGCACAGCGCTGTACAGTACAGGGGCTGGACTGACAAACATCTGTTTGTCAACCGCATAGCTGGCTCCGCCCTGCCCAGTTCATAGTAAGTCTTACCATTCAGTCACTTGGACCTAGTTCTAACTGGTAGTAATGCTTACTATGATCTAAATAATACACTTGCTAACTGCCTTATGCTATAAGACCCTTTGTAACATAGCTCTAAAAGATGTCCCTTTAATAGCAAGTGTGTTTCTTTTGGGGGGGGGGGGGGGGGGCTGGGAGCTGGTTTCATGGCACAGGGCATTCATGGAGATGACCTGTTCTGTGGGAGCCAAACCTCTGGTCTTGGTGGAGCCAAGTCATAAAGAAACTCCACAAATAGGACAAAAGTCCTGTCCCTCCAGCCCTCCCTGCTGGAATTAACTGACTAGGTTTCAATCCTAGCCTTTGCTTTATTGTTGCCTGTGTAAGGAAGAGTCAGCACAAAAGACACTGTTGAGCTATTGGTTTTTAAGAAGGCTCAAACCCTTCATGAAATTTAGGGTGAATTCTGCTTCAAAGGCCACAGTCTGGCTCTGGATAAGGACTTCAGGAGGTGGCCTGTGGCTAGTAAAAACTGTAACATTGGGCTGTTTCCACTTTCTGATTTTTGATTAAATGTGTGGCAGGTCTGCAACAGAAATAGACAGAAGATTAATGACAAGTGATCTGACAGGCCAGATCTGTTACCGTCTAGTTCTAAGTAGATCCACATGCTGTTACAAACACTATATAACAAATAACTCCAGGGGGTAAAGCTTCAGAGTTCTTGCATAGTGGATTACTGAATCACCTGCACTGTGCAGATATTTGAGTTTATAACATTTGCCAAAAGTTCAACAAAATAGAAATCGCTTATGGCAGGATGAGTACAAATGAATTCTGGAGTCAAGGCTCCAGAATGCTGCAATGGAGTAATTCAAATAGTTAAAATAACTGAACATACACATTTCTGTAGCACCTGGTCTTCAGCTTGACATTAACAGAAGACAACAAAAAATGAATTTTTTTGTGAAATATCTTGAAATGGAAGGGAGCCAAGTAAGAGGAAAGAGTAGTGAAATAAAGTATTTCAGTTACTGCTCTTGTGGCTAGTAGCTTAGTGAATCCTGAATTTATCCAGGCGGGCTAGACTACATGACTGGCTGCAGATCCCTGCTTGGAGAGCCGTATGATTGTTAGTCATACCTTTGATTATGTTCCTCTGGTAAATCCTTTCATCTTGTGTGTATGTGTTTGCAGGATCATGGTCTGAGAAAAGAATATATAATTTGGCCCTGATACTGCAAGACTCATTAAATCAAAGTGAGAGAGTGGAACAGAGGTTCTTTTAAAATGAAAGAATTTGGCCCTGCACTGAACTGTCCTTCAGGGTCACCTGCAGTGTTTGGCAGTATAAGGCTGTGTAACCATCCAGGGTCACATAGTCTACTGTCCCCTGACAGTCAATCCTGGCTTGTTGGCCCTCCCCTTGTTCTAAAGTGCCTATCCATCTCTCACCTACCACAATCTGATGGTACTGAAATTAGGGAATAGGCCTTCAGTCCTGTAGGAGGTGTTAGGAGACTAGAGGCACCTTAAGTGCCTCTAAATGCACAGCTCTGGGTCACTTTTGCCCGATAGCCTGTGGGACCATAGGGGATCTGGCCCCAATTAGCAGTTCAGTGGGGTGAATTCTCCCCAGAATAGCTGTCCTGGTTAGACTGACATTACATCTCCCTTTCACCGTTTAGAATTGCTGCCATGTCCCATTCCTGTAATCCATCCTGGTAGGCTCTGCTGCCTTGCAAACAGTCCAGAAAGTCTGCTTTTTCCCTTTTTCCTCTCTGGCTTCCACTTCAAACTGCTGTTTTTCCCTCCCACAGCTTTTCTGGGCCTATTTGCAGTTTCCAGTTCCTAGTACTGCTTCCATCACGTCCTAGTAGGGAACTTCTGCCTTTAACTGTGCCTGTGGTCAGACTGTGACTCCTTCTGATTCTGGAGCTGCGTTTATATCCCCAAAGCCCACCTCTTCTGGTTTCATAGCAGTTCACCAAAGGCACAGTTTCCATTGCTTTACTTTTTTCCTCATTCTCTAGTAACAGGACAAGGTTACAGCCTGGTACTGACACTGGCATTGTAATTTTACAATAAGTTATTGCAGTGTAAAGATTTACACAGTAAAGTTTGGATTCTGTCCAGGTTAAAGGGGCTCTTCACACTTTGAAATGAGTCCATGCTAAAAAAATTGAACTAAATTTCAGTTCTTCCCACTTCCTAGAAGTGAGAGGTCTTTAAACTCTCTATTCCTCCAAGTTTATCTCTACTGTCAAGCAGACAACTCTATTTGTATTGTTGAGGATCTGCACCAGTGATGACCAGCCTTCCAGCCACAAGGCTGGATGAATGGCATAGGGTTGCTCCATAGGCCAGATCTTGCATGGGGCTGTTAGTTCTCAGGTGTGATCCAGTATACTGGTCTAACCCTGCGCACCTGTGTCCGGCCATGTGCCAGAATGACCCAGTACTTTGGCCCAATCCAGCTTGCAGGTCCATGTTATCCAGCCCACAGGACTCCTTGCAGGTCTGGAAATTTGGCAATGGAGAAGTGGCAATTAATGCTGCCGCTGCTCTCCTGCCACCAAATTTCCTAGAGCCCTGGAGGCCAGATAATGTGGGCCTATAAGTCAGATCTGGCATGTAGGCTAGAGGCTGAACACAACTGATCTAAACAACATTTTTCAGAAACAGAATATTTAAAGCTTTCTTAGGACATTCACTATGGATAGAGATGTTGATATAATCCTTTAAAATAAAAATCTATTTTTAACTAAACTTTTGATTAATGAATTTTGCCTTGTCCCTCTGATGTTGTATAGCTACCCTTTGATCTTCTGAAGCATTGTCCTACCAAGACCAGCCAGTAGGCAAGAGTCCTCTTTATTCTGGCAAGCAGCAGTCCAGAGAAGAGTCCTAAGATTTGCTTACTTCTTTCTCCTAAGTTATTATTGGTCCAAATTGAATATCTTTGAGACCTGTGTTTGAATGTAAAATCATGCTAAATGGGTTTTATCTTCTTTAATATTACTTCTAAAGATATTGATCCAGTCTATTGAAACATAAACATATAATTTTATTTATACTGCAGTGTCTGTGCATCTGAAAAGACTGATATGGTAGCCTGTTAACTGGAAAATCCCTCAAGCACACTGATACTAAATTTTATAGTTTGAGGTTACTTTTAAGATGTTACTTAAGAAGAGGTGACAAATTCTGTTTTTGGATAGATATTTTCAACTCATGTTGAATTAAATAGAAAGTTTGAAAGTTACCCAGAGCAGAATTTGGCTGAGCGGTATGAGAGGGACAGGAAGAATTATATAGGAGACATAGCATCAGACTGGACCTTTTGTAGCTTAGCTTTCTACCTTTGGCCTCATCATGAGTATCCCATCTTACTAGTTATAAACCTCTGGAGTGACAGTTCTGTGACCGCCTTCCTTGTGTGTTTTTGTTTCTTTAGTTGTAATGGGGTTTATACATTAAACATCATGATCTGTATTCATATTCATATTTCAGTTGTGAAATCTATTATTTAAAACTTGTCCCAAATGAATGGATTTCTCCTTTCATTTCAAAGGCCCAATCCTGTTTTCCAATGTAACAGAGCCTATCGCTAGTACAGAGAAGACCAGAGGCTTTCATTTGAAAAAATAATGTTGTTTTCTTCTCAACAGCTAATGTCATTACTTGCATTATAAGACTGAAATTTTGAAATGGAGATCATGTTATTTCCGCAAACAATGTCGAGGGTATATTAAAACCAAGCCAGACTCCTCAAACATTACTAAAGTTTTGGAATTCCACTTTTTCGTCCATCAGGATAAAGAAACACCTTGTAAGCCATGATCCTTGATTTTAAACAAGCAAAGAAAAAAGCTGGCTCACAGATGCAAACCAGAGTTTCTATTTCTGATAAATATAGCATTGAACTGTCATAGTGTCTGTAGAAATGCTGGTTGAAATGGAAGATCTTAATCGAGTCCTGCTGAAATTGATCCAATATCCCCACTAGATATTGGATCAGACCAAAACTCTCATACTTACAAACCCCTCCTGCCAGTGTACACATCACGTACTATTTACTTGACCAGGTACATCATGAGCCCATTTCCTTCTCTCTCTGAAGCCTCAGCTTTTCCTAAAAAGCTAGGAGTTAGGAGACTAATCCTGAAGTGCTCTAGTGCAGCATGGTCAGTTCTGCTTTTCTATGGAAAAGGCTGCTCTGCTGCTTTTTGTTAAATGTTCACTCTGTGGTGATTGTTCCCTACAGGTGGCGTGTATGCAGTTCATCAACATTGTTGTCCACTCAGTAGAGGACATGAATTTCAGAGTTCATCTCCAGTATGAATTTACCAAATTAGGCCTGGATGAATATTTGGACGTGAGTATGGCCCAATATTACATTTTCTGGAATTGATTGTCTCCACATGGTTTTATCAGACTTAACCATATTTGCACAGTGCCAGCAGCTTGCCTGGTTTTCTTTATGCTTTGAGTGACTGCTGGGGGTTAGTTGTAGAAAGGTTGATGCTGAAGGTTGCAAATTATCTCTCTTATCAGCAAAGGCCAGTCCATCTCAAATGTTTCACCTCCATTATTGGGGTCCCATTGAAACCACAGGAACAAAAAGCTCTAGGAGGGATTCATTATATTAGGTCTTCTCTCCTGCCTTAGCTGGCTATCACTTTGCCACAACTTTGGAGCTGTGGTGACTGCTTGGCAAAGGTTAGATTCCAAGTATCTTCTGGTGCTACAATCTCCTTGGTGGACTTCCTGATGCTGAAACCCTGCTCCAAGTTGGAGTTATTGAGTTGGAGAGAATGTGTCTTTTGCTCTGTATTCTCTTATAACTAAAATATGTATCCAGTTTCTGTTCCAGTCAAGGTGAATGAAACCCATAATCTACATGGGTTTCATTCTACAAGCCTAATGGCCTTTGTTCCAAGGAGCCGGAACCAGAATCCATATGCCCCATACATCTCTGGTAAAACAGCCTCTCTGCTGAGAAGGCTGGATTTATTTCAGACATTTTGGCAGTTAAATCTGTTTTCTACCAGCAACCTCACAGCAGTGAGTAGGTCCAGTAATGCAACCGTGTCAGCTTCTGAGACCTTTGTTCAGTCCTGACCATTGTGTTCAGTCAGGGGAGTTGTCCAGGAGTGAAATACTCTCTGCTGTGGGCTGCAGGAATCCAACCATGATTCTGGCAAGGCAACATGTATAAATGATCATTTTGTAAAAAATGAAAACTTGAAAGGACAAAGAAGCAATTTCAGCGGGCAGCTTGGAAACTTGAAGTCTGTTGTGAACAGAACTGTCTTTCTGACTTTGTTCAGTCTTCCTTTTACTATTTTATACCCTTTCTGTCTGGTATGTTTTTGTACCTGACACTGTAATGCACATGCTGAAAGAGTCATTAAGCCTGTCTAACTCTACTGGTCTGTTTAGCATGTCTCTTCTTTAGGAGTTGACCCTGAGCATTTAGGAGTATATACATTTTTTTACCTACAAGAAAAAGGCATCCTCTTATCTGTGTACATACACAGAACTCCGTGCAGCATGTGGGAGGGTCACATTTGAAATTAATAAAAGGGATATTGGGAAGAATAATAGATATGGATCCGCTGACTGTGCTGAAATTCGTTGAACTAGGAGAGGTTTGAGGAGTGACAAGATTTGGAATCTGATGCATTTTGTGCCAGAAATGTACTGATTGTCTCTGTCAACTTGTATCTCCCCAGGGGAAATTTGACCCTCTACTGAGAGTAGTCACATCTTTGGAGTTTGCTCAAAAGTTGAGGTCCACAGGTGGGAGTAATAGGCCAGATGATCATGAATGATAGTGAGTGAGTTTGTCACTTCCAGTATTGGAGACTATTCAGTGAGATCCAATACTGTAAAAATACCAGCCTGTGATTTGAAGTCCCTTGCTGAATCTGAGGAGTGTTTGTTGAGTAAAGTCTGTGTGGGATGGTGCATCTTCAGATGAAGAATGGTTATGGTGCTGGTCTCCTACCAAGGGAAATTAAACACATTTTGCTTCCCTGTGGAGCGTTGACTAGCATTTTCTGACTGTTAGAAATTTGCTGGCACCTTCTGGAGAATGTGCTATTTAAAGGAATTTTTGCTTTTATATCACATTTTTCCCCTCTGGTATTTCTCTCTCCTGGTGTTTTATTATTAGGAACATTTACATGAAAACAGTATTTTTTCTGTTTAGGCACTCATCTGTTCCTGCTGGCTTTTGGCTTTGCTCTGTGGCAATAGAGACAAAGCTACTTTTTGCTTTCTGCTCAGAATATTTAGACTCAGTGACAATGAGTGCTTTCTGCATTACGGCTGTTGCATTGGCACAAAAACTGTTGCTTATCTAAAAGAAGATTTCATTATAATCCCTTCCCAACCTGTTTACAATCAACCCCAGTGATATAGGCTCATCAAGGGGAAATGACAGAGTTTCTGCATGTGCACAAGGATGGTAAGGCGCAGGGAACTTTTCATGTGTCAGGCAGTTACCCCCTTTTTTTTTATACCTGCATGCAGGGACTGCTGCCTCTTGAGGCAGTAGCTACCCCAGGCACGTAAGGAAGGCATCAGAGCCCCACTCTCTAGCTGGCAAGATGGGCTATCTCTGCTGCATGCTGGAGAGGTGCAGAAAGTAGGTATTTTGTCTCCTGGATCATGACCTACCCTCCCCGAGAGCTTCCCACTGCAGTGCTGTGGCTCAGGTCCATACCATCCCCAAGCTGATCCAGTTCTTAAGACCAATCTGATGTTCGTCACAGATCTACATGGCGCATCAGTGAGCCTTTACCGTCTGATTGTCAGTGTGTTGTTAGAGTCTGTTAAGGTTTGTAACAGAGGACACTGAAGAACATGCTAATGTTGATGCAGAAAAAAAATACTGCCTTGCTTTATTTTTTAAGTTCAGAACATTTGGGGCCTCCTCACAGTTCACTGTTTATTATTTCTGATCCTTCGGGAGGTTACGAATGTTCAGCAATTTGCTGAAATATGAAAATGGCCTAACCTGATTGCAACACTCCTGCAACCTTTCTATCTGGGTGGCCTGGTTATTGCCTGCTGCTGAATGTATTAATGATACTTGTGCTTTGGACTTTCAGAAGCTGAAACACACAGAGAGTGACAAACTACAGGTGCAGATTCAAGCTTACTTGGACAACGTGTTTGATGTTGGAGCTTTGCTTGAAGATGCTGAAACCAAGAATGCAGCTTTGGAAAGGGTTGAAGAACTGGAAGAAAATATTTCTCATGTTAGTACAAAGCTGACATTAACTTTGCCATTCAATGTCATTAAGAGTCTGCCATCTCAGCGTCCACATTCACTGTTAAATGATGTTGCTAGGGTTAAGAGGTAGACCTTCAGAGGGTAAGGAGCCTTTCCCTTAGAGAAGCCATTTATGCACTGAGGCTGCTTCTGATAAGAAAATAAGCAGGTTTTTGGCACTGGAACCTAAATAAGTCATGGAAAATGTCAGAAAGAGATGTCTCAGGGATGGTTTCTCTCATGGACATTTGTTATGGAGTTATGGAGCTCTAGGTGCTGTTATGTGTGGCATTTCCTCTGTTAAAGAAATGAAGGAATTTTTGTTTCCTTCATTTGTAAAAGAAAAAAAACCGAAGTCTCTCCTGTATTTCTTGGAGGGATGCTTCCAACCTGGAGTCAGTAGGACTATGGTAGAGGCTGCTGCTGCTTTTTAGAACCTGGAATTGACTTGGAATTCAGTTCAGAGCCCTTCATACCAGCAGTGAAATGACAGCATTTGTCTGTATGGTTACTTCTTAATAATAGTATCCATGTGGTTTCATTGATGCCTAAGAAGCTTTTAGTGAAACACAAGACAAGCAAAAATGTATTTTTAGTCCTTGTGTGCTGCACTCATTGGCCAATAGTAGGGCATTCATAGGTATATTTTTTTTCCTTCAAGCCTCTAGTAGACTCTGTGAGAAAATGTTTCCTTGTGTCCTTTTGTGTAATTGGTCACCATGGCTTGTTTGACCGTGGTAGTATAAATTTGGTCAAAGCGACAGTGATTCTTTTCCAGTGCATCTGGAAATTGAACCCAGATCTTCCTTGTTAATCAGAAGATCATCTCTCCTTCCCAGCATGTGGACATAGCTCACTTCATCTTGAATAATCCTTCCATCTAAGTATTATTTACACAGTGCAGAATTGTGGGGATGCTTTGGCTGAGATCTTACATAGTAATTTGATCAGGAAGTCATAGGCAGGGCATATATATGGAACCTAAGCACTCTGGTGATAGGGAAAACTGTTCATAACCTAAATTATAAGCAGTGTGACCAATCTGTTTCAGTCTGGGGGACTCGTATTTATTGCCTCTACACCCTGTGCATGTAGTTTTTGGTGTCCTCACAGGAGAACCCACCATGGATCAAGGGCTATATACAGTCCTAGCTTTATAGGTCGGAGCTTATGGATTTAAAGAGCTCAGGAGTTTTTAACTCTAGTTGAATTCCAGCTCCAGATGGAATCATTTGCCACTCTGAGCCCATGAAGAGTTATAGAAAAAGCTAATTTACATATAGATTGCAAATTCCATAGCAATACAGTACAAATAAATAGAGTAGATAAACATTCCATACCATAAAAGTACTGTTGGAGTTTAGTATGTTTTCCAACACTTACGCTAAGAATGTGTAAAGCAGAAACAGGCTGAGGAAGCCTGGCCTGCTGCATTTGGGATCATTTTAAATCCCTGAGTAACAGGATTGTGGCTGATGCTGCAAGAGGGTGGATAAAGAACAGATATGCATTTAGACTTTTTAAAACAAATAGCTGGAGTCTCTAGTGGTAAAGATTCAGTAACAAGGACTGAAAAATAACACTGTTTTGATATGCACTGTTTGCTTGTAGCATTTCCATCCCATACTTTTTTATCAATTATTTTAGTCTAGAAAAATGACTTTCCTGTTTTAAAACAAAAGTGTTTTCCCTGCTTAAAAAATAAGTAAAAAGGTCATTTTTTTCCTTCATTCCTGAAGGAATTTTATTCCAGAAGTTAAGCATGGGCTTAGAACAAATACATTTTTTCTCAAAGGCGGTTAGAACTGACTATATACTCTGTCCTGTAAAGTGCTGTTTGGCTCCAAATAGTGACTTGGTACTAATGATACGTTCTTGCTTAATAGGACCATAATTGCTTACTTCCTAACAAAAATGTTTTTAACACTTTTTTCCCCCCTAATATCATTAAACAAAATGTTTACCTATGTGGTACTCTATCAAGTTCATGCTTTTAATGGAAATGTTAATTATGTTCCAATTGCAGAATCATTACTAGTGTGTGATGCATAGAAATCAGTTGCAAATTAACACCTATATCAGACCTCAGCTGCATCAAAATCACTGGTATTGATGGGCTAAATCAACAAAATAGTATGATTTCAGATCCCAGGTTAAGTATATAGAGCTGGCAAATTAGCGAAATAAAAATCCCTTCTTCTTAGTTGTTAAATGACTGCACTTGATTTGGAAATCATTGAAAGACAAGATGCAGACCCTGCTGCTTCTGAATCTCCCATGGTGTTGATTCTAGTATGCAAGTGAATTTGCAGAAATGGCATTATGGGGCTCCTGGGTTATTGTCTTTTGGTGACTTGCCAATCAAACTGACCATTCCCTAGCTGCTTTAATTTAAAGTGGTCTGGAAGCCTGGATTTCTTTTTAGGCTACTCTGCTGGGCAAATTCATAGTTTCTGTGCCGTTCAGCTGGCTGCTGACTACAAATGGTGGTCATATTTACCAGCACCTTCAAAACATTTCATGCTTTGAACCTAAATACTCATGGGCCGTGTACTGAAATCCTTACTCAGTCAAAATTTCCATTGACTCTATGGGAGATTTACATTAGGATTTCAGGCTTTGATTTATTATCAGTAGCTTAGCAAGTACCACTTTCCTAGTTAATGTTACTGATGCTTTTGGGTGGGGAAATCAGTCACCGTCTCTCTCTCTTAAATAACAGTTATCGGAAAAACTACAAGACACAGAGAATGAAGCTATGGCAAAGATTGTGGAACTGGAAAAACAGCTTATGCAGAGAAACAAAGAACTGGACGTAGTTCGAGTAAGTGTGATGATGGCATTCCAGCTGAATGCAGCATTTAGGAGAAAGCTCTCCAGTTTGTTTTGTGCTTAGAGTGGAAAGCACCATTTGAAATGGGAGCAGGACAGAGAGCCATGGCGCTTAATGTTGCAATGTTCTGAACTTGACTGTTTTGAATGACCTATGTCTTTACACTGATAACAGATTAGTCTGTGGACACAGACACCAAGGTTGAATATAGTATTTAATTCTCTGATTATGCCACCCAGTCAAACTGAAATCAGACTTATCTTCTGTGACTACAATTCATTCTGCCTTCAGGATGGCAAATGCAGTTGATTGTGGGTGAAAATTAAGAGACCAAATTAAAGGCTTTTAACATCTGGCTGCATAGCAAAGAGATGTGTGAGCAGGTGTCATGTCTGTGCTGTCAAACCATCCCCTTCCTCTGTAGAGTCCAAATTCTATCCCTTCCTGGGGTATGGTTTGATCAACAGAAATGATATAGTTTCATAGTTTCTAGGGTCAGAAGGGACCTGAGCAGATCATCAAGTCTGACCCCCTGCCATGGCAGGAAAGAGTACTGGGGTCAAACGACCCCAGCAAAGTGTTCATCCAGCCTCCTCTTAAACACCCCCAGGGTAGGAGCCTGCACCACTTCTCTTGGAAGTTGGTTCCAGACCCTAGCCGCCCTGACCGTGAAGTAGCGCCTCCTGATATCTAGCCTAAATCTACCCCCTGCCAGCTTGTGACCGTTCTTCCTGTTCACTCGTGGTAGTGCTCGGGGGAACAGAGACTTTCCCAGTGCCTGCTGGTCCCCTCTGACTAGTTTGTAAACTATATGTTATAAGCTTCAGCCTAGATCTTCTGTTCAGATATGGCTGCTCTTAGATTTCCTACCTCAGGATGGCTGAGCCTTCCTACAAGATTGTCTCTCTCTAGAGAGCAATTAGCACTTCCCAGTATCACAGCAAGTAATCTGCTTCCTATTTCAGTAACTTACCAGACCTTGCTTTATTCATAACCTTTGTCCAGTAAGAGGAAAACCAGCTAACAAGCAGGGCTGGTTTAGGCAAACACTATCAGCCTGTTCAGATAACAAGACTTTCTTCCTTCATAATATGTATCTATAGCTATATCTGCACCATCTATCATTGTCAGCTCTTTTCCAGAACTGTCCATGCATAGATCTCATTGAGAGAATTGTGTACCTAGGGAATGAGCCACTTCCACACTGAGTTGAAAAGGCCTTATGAGGGAAATGGGAAGAAGCAGCTTACACCACAAACTGTTAAATGTTTTAATTTCTACTAGATATTTGTCTTGTATTTACAGCTTTTAAGTGTTTTAGTGTCTTTACTTTTCTTTGGTTTTAAGTCTGTTGGTTCCAACAAACACAATTGGAATATCGTTGGGGTAGAGCAGAGGTGTCAGACTTCCCTTGCACGCCAGGCTGGACCTAGACCGTGAGGCTCTTTGCGGGGTAGATCCAGTCTGGGGCAAAGCTGTGGCTCCAACCCAGGACATGTGGTGCAGCTCCAGCTCCTGGTATTTGCCATGTGCAGCGATGGCAGCTCTGGCTCCAATCCAGAGCATGTGGCAGCAGCTTCAGTTCTAGCATGAACTGAATATGTGGTATGTGGTGCAGCTCTGGCCCTCACTGGGGGCCTCATGCAGGGATGGTAGGTTTAGCTGTGGCATGGGGCATGTGGTAACAGTGGCTCTAGCATGGGGTAATAGTGAGATTGGTGGTCAAGGAGATAGGGCCATGGTAGTAGCAACAAGAAAAGCAGCTGGAGGATGGCAGGGGCCTTATCTGCCCTGGCTCACCTTTCTGTTGCTGATCACCACATCTACCCCCACTAATACACGTTGGAAATATTTTAACAGCAATGTCTACAAATTCAGTTCTAGTAGCATTTTGATGCCTAGAATTTATGATACCTTATACAGATCAATAATGAACTCATTCTTAGTTACAGCATATGAAAAGCTGCAAAAAGAACTTCAGGACACACAAAGAAGGATGATTCATATCAAAATACGCAGCTTGGCAATAACTTAGCTCAGTATGCAAACCAGTGCCATCCTGTTCTTCTAAGTCTGATATTGCAATATTATTATTTGAATGCAGATACATTCTTTATTCTGGGCTCCTTTGCAGGAAATTTATAAAGATGCAAATACCCAGGTTCATACATTGAGAAAAATGGTCAAAGAAAAGGAGGAAGCCATCCAGCGGCAGTCAACCCTGGAGAAAAAAATCCATGAACTGGAGAAGCAAGGGACCATTAAAATTCAGAAGAAAGGTGATGGTGACATCTCTATTCTTCCTGTTGCGATGGCTTCTGGAACATTACCACCAGGGTCAGAAGCTACAGCTGGCACTTGCATGGGACCAATGACTGGGGCTACATCCTCAGTACCATTGCCACCGCCTCCACCACTGTTACCATCAGCCTCTGATGCAGGTGAGAATATTATGGATATAGTGGTAGGAATACTCTTGGTAGGAGGTAATGCTAAATCCCATCGTGCCTGATTTCACACGCAATGATTTTACACTGATATTAACTCCAACAAAGGTGAAAAATAGCTCATTGCTAGAAAATCAATGTGGTCAGTGATGCTGGTAGATATTGTTGGATCCAACTTAACACGTGGCGAAATGGACTAACCCAAAGGCATAAAATATGGTAAATGTGAGTCATAGCAGGTATTTTCACTTCATTCTTTTTAATGGAATGTGCACTGGTAGGTAAAGCAGCCATGTGTGCAGACTATTTGAAATAGAAGATCCATGGTTCAAAGTAGCATGGATCTGCTATAGTCTGTGAAGCTACATCAGCTTAAACAAGCTGGGACTCTGTCCCAGAGACATTAATCTGTTGTGGCTATTAATTTTCTCTGCGGTCATTCATTTATGGCATTTGGTTTGTTTTGATACAATACTTCAAGAGGTACCATTTATTTTCCCTTCATTTTGTAGTACAAAATGGTCCTGTGACAGCACCTCTGCCACCTCCTCCTCCCCCACCACCTCCACCCCCACCCCCACCTCCACCGCCTCCTCTTCCTGGTCCAGCAGCAGAAACAGTGCCAGCTCCTCCGCTTCCACCCCCACCTCCACCATCGGCACCCCCCCTGCCAGGAACAGCTTCCCCCACGGTGGTTTTCAACTCAGGATTAGCAGGTAAAATTGTTATCTGGATGGGGATGCTTCACACCAGTGCTCTGAGGGTTTCTCGTGAAACTAATTAAATAAAAAGCTCAGGGACTCCATCAGAGAGTGACCTTTTAACAGTTAGTCAATTAAAGAAAAGATGATGGAACTCCATGATTAGATCACTAAGGGGAACTGTTGGGGCTAATTCCTCCTGGGACAAGCAATTTATTAATTACTGGGAAATGCTAGGAAGCATTCTCCTTCTCATCTCTTCCTCTTGTTAAGATTTGAGCTTGCTCTAAGTGTACCACTGAAACATTTTGCTTTGGCTGTTTTGGTAAAACAGAAAATGTTACACAAATGTTTGTTTTTATAAGAGTATTTTCAGTCTTTCTTCAAGCCTCAAATTTTTTGGCTTGAAACAAAAAAATGCATAGTTTTGGGTTCTTGACATTTATCTGATTAATTAGGTTAATTAGGTTTTTCAAGAATTTCTTTGTCAAAAATGGAAAGTTTTGGGTTTGTTGTATTTTTGTGTGATGGGGTAGGGGGGAAATGCAATTTCCAAACCAGTTCTAATTGTATTAATTTAATGTACTACTTCATGTCTACAAAATTCACCCTTACAAGAAATCAGGAGAACACACTGTAAGTCTAGTAAGAGAGGCTGAGGAGTTCAGATTAATAGCTGTTTTTAAAACGAATTACTCCAGCTCTTAAATCTTAACCTTCCTCTGGTGGAGGAAAATTCTGAAAAGCAGAGACCGCATGGAACTAGAGCGTAATGGAATGTGTTAAAAAAACCCCAAACAAATGCATGTATTGTTGAGGTGACTGATTAAGCTTTTCCTGACAGGTTTTAAAAACAGCACGTAGTTTTCAAGGCATGCGTGCTGTTGTAATATTCACTTGGCACCACATCTTCTTGGACTAGCAAAGTGTAAGCCTCAGTGCTCTCTGCTTCTCTTCACCTTGCTTTTCCTGAAATGGGTCCAACATTCAAATTCAAGGAGTGTGTTTGGCAGAGGAGGAGACTCTGATTTCAGGATCTGGAAGCTTGTCACACTGTCAGCTTGTCTTCCTGGCTGACCTCTTCTCCATCCTTTCTTGACTGTTGTCATTTGTCATGGACCTTCCTGTAAATCTGGTGCTCAGTCAGGCTGTTCTCCATTATGGCATATTTTCTTGGAACAATTAATACAATTTTCTTTGAGTCAGAAGTGATTGGGAGGAGTATACATCATGCTGCAATGTAGCCCATTAAAATCCATTCAGTTCTCTGAACCAGGCTCATTAACGAGAAGAAAAGATTATACCTAGGTCCTTTGCAATTCTCAGGCATTCAGCGCCAATTCCTGTTTTAAGGCTGGGAGATTTTCATGCCTCCCAACCTTAAAAATGCTTTTTTGATTAAGAATGCTGTGTTCGAATCCTGGAGCAGTTGCTGAGTATGTGGAACCACAGGAAGCTAAACAGCTAAGTCATTTTCTGTCCCAATAGCTAGGATTTACTTAGAGTATTCACATGTGAGTAAATAAATTGAGTGCTGATGTGGCTGGGTGGCCTGTCTGTCTGCATGTCCTGTTAAGAAAAATAACATGCAGTGGATTTAGACAGCCCCTAAAATGGACACTGGTGCCATCTGTCATATGATTTAATGCACATTCCACTTGAATCTGCAGTAACCTGACCTGTAAAGTAGGCAGCTATCTGCTACCATATCATTCCTTCTTTCACTTTGTATTCTAATGTGGCATAGTATTTCCACTGGTAAAAAATCCTCAGTGGATCCTTATCCCTTGTGTATAAAGGAAGTGGCAAGATCCAGCAGCAGAGCCTCAAACACAGCAGCTTACTGCAGCATTTTTCTGCATGTTTCTGCAGCATTTTTGGGCCAGCCTAGGAAAATGACCTTTTCACGAATATTTGCACATAAGGGAATAACTGAGCAGATCCTGATGTCTCCAGAAGAGGGAACATTTCTCCCTGTGACGGTGTTAGCATAATGTATTAGGATTTTAGGAAGTGATGAATTTTGCTATGCTAACCATCACTTTTTTTTTCCTTATTCTTTCTGCTTCCGGGTAAGACGGGCCAATCAAGCTTTTCTGTAGGTTCCTTCGTGCTTCTAAGTATTTATTTCCCTTTCCCTTTTGTCATTTTGTGCTGTGTGGCCATTTCTTTTGATGTGTTGTTTTCATGTTGAGCATGCTTCATTTTTTCTTTTGTTTTTAAAGTCTGAGCTGCTTGTTAATTGGCTAAAAATATCAGTATGGTGTAAACCATGTTTGAAACAGATGTGAAGATTGAGTAGCATGATCCATTAACTAACTTTGTGAATGTTGTCAACTAGAATTGTTCTCAGCACCAAGGTCCCAGTTCAGCAAAGCATGTAAGCAGGTCCTTAACTCCCATTGATTTAATTTGAATTTTGGACATTGACTTAAGTGACAGTGAGTGCATTCCTGCAATTAAACACAGGTTTTTGCAGAATGGGGTTGGAATTAAATCCTGTGCAGGAGTGAGGAGCTGAATTGGGACCAGCTGCTACAAAGTTTATCTGTGGAGTTTATTCCCACTTGGGACCTATTGTCAGTGGTTTCAGTATGTGTGAAATCAAGGCCCTAGTGTGTATGCATGATTGTTGTTTACATTGATGGCATTTATTTCTCAAGGAAAGAATAAGATCTCTATTGAAACATTTTTCTGTACATCTCTTAGTATAGTTGCTCTTAGAACTGGGCAAGGAATTTATGATGAATATTTTTCTGTTCTTAATTTGCAAAGGAGCAGATTATAATTTAGCCAGTATTTTGATTTACTCATTATTATGAATTCTTCATTGAGTAATTTTTATGTGTGCACAAGCATTTCAATTGATTTATTAGTCAGACTCAATTGGCTACCTTTGATTTATGCACAGATCACCTAATGTGTTTCTGCTTCCTGACTGGATAAATATAACACCTGTGTTCAGATTCCTTGTGTGAATACATACATTAGAAATTTAATACTGTGAAGGTTCCCAATATTATGGAAAATTTATTGTTTCAGCAAATATTCTTGTCAGTCATTTGTTCATTTAAAATGCGCCTAAAAAGTGAACACAAAAAGGGCATGGACACAAAGTGGATTCTTGTGAAAAATTGTATGAGAAGCAATTATTTGATTAAGAGAATAGTTTTTCAGCATTTGCCCAGCTCTAATGCAGGAGAGAAAAGTATTTTGGGGAAAACAATGCATGGAAAAGTACTGAAGGGAGGCAAATCACTTTGGGACTTTATAGCTGCTCCTTGGGGGGGGATTGGGATGAAGTCTACCACACATACGTAGCATTGCACCATTGGCAGAGTGCATTATGGTCTGATCTGAGTGGAGATGGGGAGGCACTTCAATCCTGGAAGAAGAGATGAGTTCAGAACAAAAGTTGGTATATGAAGTTTGCAAAAGTTTGGATCTGGATTAGAATTTTATGGCTTGAACCCACCTATTTGCGGAAGTATTGGGTCCTGCCTACAGCTGGAAGCCTTGTGGACCAATGTTGCTACATTATCCACATGCCTTTGTTATGATTGACTAGACAACAGTCTTACAGTTTGAATGGGTTTTTTTTTCCTGCACTGGGGAAAGGAGCAGCAAGGCTTCTCTCTCTTTGACTATTTCTACTCTTGACACAGCAGATTTTGAAATAATTTAACCACATTAATGGAGAAATCTTCCTTTTACAATGTTCTAGTAACTGCCAGGACCATTAAATGTACTTAAATTTCAGGCACAATTCAAAGTCCTTTGTCACTTAGGAGCACTGGTGCATTTCTAATTTTGGGGCACTGTCTTCTCTTAAACTATTCTGGGTCCCCTCTTTAAAACAAGTTTCCTTAGATGCCTGAGATCTCCAGTGATGGAAACTCCACAAATTTCCTCAGCAGCTTATTCCATTGTCTGATGTTCTTAGGTTTAAAATTTTCCCAGCAATTAATCTGCATTTTTCCCACATCCAGCTTTAAACCATTTTGCTAGTAGTTGTTTTTTGCTCATTGGCTAAAAGAGTTAGTCTCCATCCCCAAGTGGTGTCCATTCAAAATTATTTTGAGACTTAGTGGTGCTGCACAATCAGAAAAGCAAAAACCATTTATTATCCCAGTATGTAATTATACTAAAATTGGGAACCAACCCCTGTTTTTTCAAAAATACAAACAAGCTCAGGCTGGGGTGAAACATCAGATTCTTTTCACCCCAGGCAATAGAAGTCTCTGTTTTCTTGTAACTGTGTCGTCAAAGTGTTTCTCTTTTTGTTATCTTGTCATTGATTGAATCTATTCAGGGCAGAGAGACCCAATTCTGGATAAATCCTCAGCCAGAGCCATCTCCCTCACTTTAATCAGGGGGAGGAAAGTGTTAAGCAAGGACCACTAGGTTTGTTAAAAGGAATTGTCATAACACTGCTGCCTTGATATCAGCTTCAGGGGTGGAACTAGAGACAGTGCAGTGGCACCATCATACAATCCTTTCAGTCTGTGCTGCAGGAGCAGTAGTTGGTGACTTTGTTTTTTAGTGCCGCCTCCTCCTCCATTTACCCTCTATGGCATATCCCATCCTCTCCCATTTCTGCCCCTACCATCCACCACTGCTTCTATCCCTGTGGTCCCTGCAGACCCAGGGCAGGGCGGCTCCCCAGCCACTCCCACCTTGGCGTCTGTGGGGCTCGAGGCCAGCCAGGGGGAGCAGCAGTAACAGATGGTGGGTTCCTTCTCCCTGCTTGGTCTCCCCAGGTGTTCCCTGCTATCCTGGGAGCAGGCATGGTATAGAGAACTTGCCTGCCGCTGCTGTCTCCTGCTGAGTCTAGCTTGCCATGCAGCTGTCTAGAGCAGGGCAGGAGTGGCTCTGGAGCCTCCTCCCGTCCCTCCTGCCCCTGGGACAGTGGCAGCAGCAGGTGGGAGAGGGGGGCATGTCTCTGAGCACAGTGGAAGAAAGGGGTATTCCTGACCAGTGTTGTAGGGGAGAGGGTGAAGCCACCCATGCAGGATAGGGGGCTGCTCCCTAATCCCCCTTTTAAAAATCCTGGATCTAATCAGGGTCAGCTTTATCTGTATCTGAGGCACTACTGTTAAAAGTTCGGTGGTTGGGAGTGAGTAGTATAATCCAGCAGCAACCCAGTACTTGAAGGTATTGATTCACTCAGCACCCATTAATAACAACAGGTTGCCCTATATGATCTGGTCCTAAGGTAAGTTTGGAAATGCAGCTGCAGAAAAAATCAAAGGCCACACACCATTTTATCCACTTTCTGGAGGAGTTCAAAATAGCATTGTTTTTTAAATCACTCCAGAAATTATTAAGAACACACACTGTTTTGGAGTAACAAAGGTGGTTAACTTTGTTAACCTAGAGTCAGGCAGAAGGTAGAGCAGGGTGGCACTATAAAGTGGTAGTTCTCAGCCTTTTTTTAGAGTCAAAGCACCTCTTGGTAAATGCCAGCACTCAGCTTTCAATTGTTTTTAGACTGTGGAAAAGTAATAGGATAATTCTTCAGTTGCAAAGAACTCAGGAAAACCACAACAGGCCAGACTGTTTCTAACACTAGGATCCCCATTTGAAATATCTGGATTTATCTCGTGACTCATGCAAGTGTTTGCCCACCTAATAGTGCTAATACTGTGGTTCGGAATCACTGCCTTAGAGATTAACTGGGTCAGAGAGACATGACCTTTGGTAGGCAACACCCTGCTACGTCAGATGGAGTAAGGCGACACTTGCTTTATGAAATGAACATTATGAAACGTTCAAAACCTCCAGCTTTGGGAATATTGGACCTAAAACAGCTACATGGCTGGAGAAAAATTCTTCCTTGCTCTTTGCCAAGGCAGCATGGTCTTTCCAGGCTTTTTAAATGGATAATTTAGCTCTTGCCAATTCTTCCCTCAGTGTTATGCTGTCTGTGAAGACTGCTGTCTGACTTCTCCAGATGTTTTCCAATTCTCCTAGAATTTGTAATTTCATTCTCTCTGATGTCTTTAGCTGTGAAGATCAAGAAGCCAATCAAGACGAAGTTCCGCATGCCAGTCTTTAATTGGGTAGCTCTTAAACCCAATCAGATTAATGGGACAGTCTTCAATGAAATTGATGATGAAAGGATCCTGGAGGTATGAGTACTAAGCACTGTTTGACTTCCCAGCACTGGGAGCAATTTAGGAGAATGTACATCCATGGATAGATCATTATAAGAAATGTACCTGGAAGTTGTTATTTGGGCTGTTCATAGGACCAGTTCCAAGTAACGGAAATGGTTCCCAAATAGTAGATGAGATCCTTAGCTGGTACAAAACAGTATAATGGTATTAGTATCAGCAGAGTTGCACACTTTCCCCCCAGCTGATGATCTGAGCCAAAATTTTGTAATAGCCAAACTGACTTTAGAAATGTGCACCTTTGCTTGAAACATATGAATCAAGATGGTCATCCTACAGTTTCCCTACATAAAAAAACTAATCTCACTTGTAGTGTTAGAGTGATGTTGTAGCTGTGATGGCCCAGGAATTATGCAAGAGGCAAGGATTGCTTAGGGCGATATCTTTTATTGGACCAACTGTGTAGCTGGGACAGAGATGGACAAAATTTCCACCACAAGGCAGTCTTCTTCAGGTCTGATGTCCACTTGTCATTATAGATGGCTGAAAGCTAATGCAGGAGGTGTTGAGCAACCATGTAGTAGTATTTAGCATGCAGCCAATGCATGGTGCTTGTGACAGAGGGGTGCATAATCCTGGAGCTGGTTAAAAACCTGAAAAAGTATTGTGGTTATTTTTGGGTCTAATATTAGAAAGTCACCTGATGCAGGAGCAAACTCTGGCTTCCTTACTACATTATCCTTTCCCAATACACTGTTCTGTGGTAATGTCACTTAAAGATAATTAATATTATAGTATCTTGGACCATTATTGCAGAAGATAACTTTCTACAAGAGTGAATACAAGTGTATTGATACTGTGTGGCTGATACTGATATACACTGAGTTTTGAAGCATTCTTATGGAATTCTGGGAAAATATCAGCAGTTTTTAAAATTTGTATGACAAGTTCTTTCCTTTGTAGGATTTAAATGTGGATGAATTTGAAGAAATATTTAAGACAAAAGCACAAGGGCCAGCTATTGATCTTTCGTCAAGCAAGCAAAAGATCACTCAAAAAGGGTCAAACAAGGTCACATTATTGGATGCAAATAGGGCCAAAAATCTTGCCATCACTTTAAGAAAAGCTGGAAAGACAGCAGATGAAATATGCAAAGCTATTCATGTGTAAGTAAAAAATTGTCAGTGGAGAAATCTTATATAAGATTTATACTATCTTTTGCTAAGTGTAAAACTTTGTGAATATAATTCTGTATTGGCAGATAATGTAAAGGGTTTTGCAGTTGGAAATAATCCAAGAGTAAGGATAGAACCATTCTGAGTCCCTACAAATTACTGGCGTGCTGTTACAAAAATGTGTTAATTCGCAGTTTTAGGTTATGTTATTACTATACAAGGCAATAAAAATGATCAGGGCCCTTCTTTATAAAAGCTAGTTAATTTTTTTCCAAAGCATGCCACAAATGGATTATTTTTTTATTCCAGTTACGCAACTACAATTTAAAAGAAATCCTGAAACTTTTATATGGTAAATATTAGGAGTAGGTGAATAGTTTAGTTTGCTCCATCATTTTTTAATGTCTTCCAACTGCACTGAATGCAATTTAGATGATATTATGTTTATGTAATGCTTATACGCGATGCCAAATGCAAATATGATACAGGTGTATACTACAAATCTTAACTGAAGGAATGCAATTTGGGGTCCTGCCTTCTTCAGATCCATCATTTTTCAGCTTCTTTAGTCTTTGGAACTTATCATATGTAATTACTTGCCGTCAAAGCCAACATTTTTTTTCATGATCGAATACTGATGTGTCTGATATTATTACTTTTTCCTGTATAAGTCTAGAAAGAAGTAGTGTTTGTGGCCACAATGAACATCTACAAATTGTTAAATGATGATACTTCAAATGGAGGTTTGGATCGTCAGATGTACATAGTGTTTCACCAAGTTAGAAGAGTGAACCAAACGTAATCTAGGAGGCTCTAGAGCAGGGGTGGGAGTTCTTTGGTCCTGGGGGCCACATGGGGAATTCTGATGAGTTGTTGTGGGCTGCATCGGCACCCCCCCCTCCCCCCCCCCCCCAAACAACTCACTGGAGTGGTGCAGCAGGAGGAGGAGCTGCTGCTGGAGGCGAGGGGAGCTGAGCAGTACCTGGGCAGCTGCAGCTGCACTAGGAGCAGCACCGCCAGTAAGCTTTGTGCACTGGCCAGTGGACTGGAGCACAGCGCAGGCTGCCCCAGGTGGGGCTCAGCCCCATGTGGTGTGCTGTAGGGGCAGCCATGGGCTGGATTCAGTTAGCTGGTGGGCTGGAGCCCTTGAGCTATTTTACCCACCCCTGCTCCAGATCACTGGTTTCTCAACCTGTTTTCTACTGGGACCCATTTGCAAAGGTTCCCGACCCACACCCCCTGGCCCTGCTGGTGCATGACCCACAGTCCCCCTGGGCCATGCTGGTGTTCCTCACTCCCAGCCCACAACTTGCTGCCCCCTTCCCGCTCAGGCCATTGTGCAGTGGCTGCAGTGGCTCTGGCTCATATGGGCAGCAGCAGAGTGAATCCAGCCCTGGCATGGACAGGAGGGAGGCCTGTGGCAGCCTCCACCCTGTGCTGGGGCTGCCGCACCACGCCAGGCAGCCTGGTCACAACCCCTCTCGCCCCAGAGCAGTATCTCCCGGCCGCTCCACCCTCACGAACACCCAACCCAGCCTCGCAGCTCTCCCTCTGCCCTTTCCCTTGCTGGTAGGGACAGGCGCCTTCCTGCCACCATTCTGCCCTGCCGCAGTCTTAGCGCTTTCCCAGGATCGGCATTTCTCAACCCATGGCTTGCGACCCTCTGAAATCTTCTTGTGATCCACTTTTGGGTCATGACTCACGGGTTGAGAAACACTGCTCAACAAAAACAGGGGAGGGACAGTCATTTACACATGCAGCTTGAATGGCAGTTAACTGAATTAGACCCGTTGTCCCAGGGGAAAAAGTGTTACTGCGATACTTCACAGATTCTTAAAGCAGGACAATGGGTTTATGTGTCTGGAGGGTCACAGAAAAAAAGCTTTATTCCAAGAGAAAATCCTACTGTTTTCTGTCTTAAATAAGATGAACGGTTCCCCCTCATCTGATATATTTAGTCTAGTCATCTCTATTTTTATCTGATAGTCTTCCCTCATTCAGCCGCTAGCAAGCAGTTCAGCTCCTTTCTTGGCAGCTCTGTGTTCTGCTTGGTCATCTTTTTGCTTATTCCCGCAGACCTCGCTCTTGCAAGTCTTTGTGCTTGCACATCAGAATAGCAAGAAAAAAAGCTTACTTTAGACTTCAAGTGAGAATATAGAGACTCAAGAATAAACAGCAGGAGGACTGTGAATTACCTGAAGTTGTCTCCTCTGCACCACTCCTTTGCATATAAATGTTTGGAATCATGGGCATATCTGGGATAACAGACATGTTTAAGATGACACGAGTGTCAGTATGAACTTCTTCAGGCCAGTGATATGTATGATTAGTCACACATTCTGTCCACCTTCATTCTACACTCCCTAGACTCACTCTTGCTGCTGGTCAGGAATAACACGACAGTCAGAGGATAGCATTCAAAAATTGAATTGATAAATGATTTAGTTGATCTCTCCGTCACTTGAATCTTGAAGCTCTTTGCACATGTACTTTGCAGAATTGAGCCCCCACAGCCATGTTGAGCTAGTATAAAATTGTGGCCAATGCTTTCCACTTACTTAGTGAATGAAGTTAGTTAAAATCAGGTACTGCCAATCTAGCAGGAAGGGAAGGAAGGAAGGAATAATGGATCCCACCCATTTGAATAGTGATCCTGGTGGTGGGAAGCAAGATGGATAAGTTTTGCCCAAGCAAAGCCCTCTGTCATCTTGGATAAGTCTCTCTTGTTGCACACCAACTTTTATGTTTGTCATTATGTAGATTTGACCTGAAGACGTTGCCAGTTGATTTTGTTGAATGCTTGATGCGATTCTTACCTACTGAGAATGAAGTGAAAGTGTTACGGCTCTATGAGCGGGAAAGGAAACCTATTGAGAATCTGTCTGATGAAGATCGGTTCATGATGCAGTTCAGTAAGATAGAGCGGCTAATGCAGAAGATGACTATCATGGCCTTCATAGGCAACTTTGCAGAAAGTATCCAGATGCTGACACCAGTAAGTGAGACAGCTTACAGAACTTAGTATCTGATGGAGTAAGCTGCTGCCTACAAAGACTTATGCATCTCTGACCTAGTTAGTTTATAAGGTACAAATCTACCTTGCCTTCTGTACAACCTGTAGTCATCCAGAGATGAAATTAGAATTGACCTATAAAATGTGCTGAGATTAGGATTTCCTAATAAAAATCCTGAGTCTCCCCTGTCTTTCCACACTCTATATCACTTTTTAAAAGGTAGATTTCACTTTTTGTGTTTTTTCACCGTTGCCTACCAGCTCTAGTTGCTCAGAAAAAGTTCACTGGAAAATATTTTAAAAGAAAATGAGGGAAAATGTCTTGTATTTTTCAGACCAGTCTACTTCTACTATGGGTTTAAGAATGTAATTACAGTAATCACAGCTGAGGTGGTTAAAATGCTCTCTTCTTGGGCTCTACACACTGTCCTGCAACAATTTTCACTAGGTTAGCTCTATGAATCGAACTGATACAAAGTTTAAGCGATACATTTCTAGAGAAGCACTTAACATCCTGATGCCCTTTTTACAAAGCCAATAGAGACTGTTATAGCTAAAAGCTTTGAATAGAAGAAAGGAGAGAAAAGAAATAATCAAAGAGAGCAATTTTTTGCTCTGATTACAATACAATGTTGTTATTATAATCCTGCCAAGTGCTTTAAGTCATGGGTAGGACCCCAGAATAGATCTCCCATTAGAACGAAATGACCATAGCACAAAACTGCCTACAGCATTTGTTTAATGGGCTACATTTTTGTTTTCAGAGACAGTTATCCTAAGGTACGCCTGCAACACTTGTACATAGGACTGTGTGCTTGCAGAATCCATGGGTGGGTGTATGGATGTAGGTTCAGATTTATAAAGACATTGGGACACAGGTGATTAAAATAGAAATCATATTTTTTTTTAATCAGTTGAAATCAAGCAAACATTGTTTCATATTTTTGCTTCTCTGAATGTACTCAATGTAGTACATTTTTCATAATCTCAAAGATCATGGCTTTGTAGAGTCATATTTGTGGTTTATTGCACCATGTTAAAGTGCAGAGCAACTTGAAATCCATAGATGGAGGGAAGGAGAAATTCTGTGTTTTGATATTTCTGAGCAGGCCTGAAAACAGAGTTTTCCAGTATTTGACTGTTCAGACATTGATTTTATGGCTAAGTTATGTGTACTAACTATACTTTTTTGCCTTTAGCAACTACATGCAATAATAGCTGCATCCGTCTCAATAAAGTCATCCCAAAAGCTCAAAAAAATACTGGAGGTAAGCATAATTTTATTTCAACAAATGCCTTTAACAGTAAATGTATTTTAATGAATAACAGTCCTTGTGTACTGAAATGTACCTGCATTTTTACAATCAAAACTTACCTTCCCAAGTGAACAGTGTCATGCATATATATTCATATTAACCCTTTCTGTTCCTTTGGTAGATAATCTTGGCCCTTGGTAACTACATGAACAGCAGTAAAAGAGGAGCAGTTTATGGATTTAAACTACAGAGTTTAGATTTGGTAAGGAGTGGGCAGGGCAGGGTGGGGGTGGGGAGGACAAAGCAACCTTCCTGAGATCTAAATTTGGGTGGGAGGATGCTTACTACTCCTTTCTTCATTGCAACCCAGCACACACAATAGTGTTAGTGGCAGTTTTGCAATAGACTGTACATGCTGTTGTCTTAACTGCTGACTTTCAGCTAGGCTGCCCTTCTGGGTACGTGGGATCTAAAAATGGAATAAAAATGGAAAGTATACAGGAGCTCCTGAGGGGTTGGGGAGATGCACGTTTGAATGCCTTGATCAGTGATGACCAGTCTTTTGCCCCCAAGGGCCTGATCTGGCACATGAAGTCAGAGCCCAAACTGGTGTAGGACCAGATTAGGCCCACAGCCCTAGACCCTCATGGCAGATCATTCCTGTGGCCCTGGCCCTGTGCACAGGGTCATACCATCTGACCTTCAAGGCTTGGAAATCTGGCAGCAGAGAAGTCAAGGCAGCATTATTTGCCACCACTCCCCACCACCACATTTCCAGACCCATGAGGAGTGCTGAAGACCTCATGACATGATTCCTCACCTGTTTTGAGCACCATACCCTTGGGCTGCTAAAGCCTAGCAGGCTCATCAAAACTCCAGCTCACAGTTGAGACAATTATTGTGCTGCTTAACAGATGCTTAAGACTGTGACAACAGGTCAAGATGAGTGTGCATGGCTAGAGCTAGTGGAAAAAATCACACAGCATGCAATAGTCTGACTTCAGCTAGTCTCTCATCTTTCCAGAGAACTATAGGCAATTCTAGTCAGCTTTTAAAACAATGGGAGAAAGATAGCTCAGTATCGATTCAGTCAACTACTGATTTATGATTTGGCCCTTATTACATCTTAATCCAACACTACTTTTGCTTCCAGCTATTAGAAACAAAGTCAACAGACAGAAAACAAACATTGTTGCACTATATATCCAACGTTGTGAAAGAGAAGTATCAACATGTATCCCTCTTTTACAATGAACTTCATTACGTGGAGAAAGCAGCTGCAGGTACTGTAACCAACATACTAATAGGGGAACATGAACTGGGTTCTGCCATCTATTGCCATTCTATTTCAGGAACCATCTAAAGAAAGATAAGCAGTTTATTTTGTATGGAAATTAGCCTTGTGATAAAGCTACTCTTTAAGATGCATAGTAGCTGGTACCAGAAGAAGGTTGGATAAATAGGAATGTGTGGCTAGATTCCTGCAAAAAATGAACAAACACACCAAAAACAACTCTTCTAATAAATGATGTTTATTTTCTTTTTGTTTTGTCATACCTTCTGTGTGCCCCTGCCATGGGCCAGGACTCCAGTGTGTTAGGCACTGTACAGACACAGAGCACAAAGGCTAGCTTTGCCGCAAAGAGCTTATCGTCCAAGTAGTTTGCAGTGGAAGTTGAATCTTCTAATAAAAAAAAAATACACTAGACCAAATGGACAGACTCAGTGACAGTTTAAATTAGAATAGGTACATAGTTAAAAGACTACAGATGGAAATCAGTATCAGTATTACAGGCACATCTAGTAAGTGTGTGTTAGCTCTCCACAATGGTGTCTCATGCTTTCATCGAGTCCTTGAGGTTTGCCATCACAAAAAAGAGACAGCTATTAAGGACTGAGAAATGTCATTAGACACCATTTTGTAAGGATTACAAGTTAGAGGTGCTTGCAGATGAATGGAAGAAAATGAAGAGAGTGGCACCAGATAAAGACTCTTTGTATAATAACTATTTCTAAATCAGTGATTATTGATCAGACTTTTGCGGTTCTTAGTTGCTAGACCACTTTTGTGTTAAAAAAAAAAAATACAATCCATATAAATGCTGCACTTGAAATTGTTAAACATCTCTTTGGCCTGGTCTTAAAAGATATAAAACATATCTTTGGTGGACAATATTTATTTTGCATCCTTCCCTTTTATTTGAATAGCTGTCACAGGATTGGCATCAGAAATAGAGTTGATGAATATAGCATACAGGTTTCCCTCGCTTTATGCGGGTTCTGTATGTGCGAGTTTGTTCTTATGCAATGACCCTTTTTATACCAAAAATTTGTTATATGCGAGGTAAATTCACTCTTATGCGATCGGCGTGGTGGAAGCCTGCAAGTCAGCTACTTTGTGCGGTGCAGGGTGATACACACCAAAATATAGGTTTCTGTGTGGATCTGTGCTCCGCACTTGTCTGTGATGTGTGTTTCTGTGATTGCCATCCCTTTATGGCTTCTAAGCGTCCTGCTAGCTTATCTCCTCCCCCTTTCCCTGGTCCATCAATGAAGCCTTCACCACCCTCTCTTCATACCAACTAAACATTCACCACCACCCTGTGCTTGTGTGTACTGTCTACTGTTGGTGAGTACTGAAATTGTCTTGTAAAAGTGGTAGAAATGGGTCTGGGGGTCAGTACAGTCAAGGTCTTGGAACATATCCCTATTTGTTAAATTGTAAAATGAGTTCCCTTTATGCGAATTTGAGTTATTCGCCATTTTCCAGGAATGCATGTACAGCATAAAGGAAGGGAACCCTGTAATCAATTTTGCAAATATTCCTTCACATTTTCAGGTTGATTGTGCTTGCACCAGTCTGAGTTTGATACACTGTAAATAATGAATGTGTTTAAGGAAGCTGTAACTATGAGTGTCTATTTCAGTAATTCAGAAAAAAAAACTTTAAAAAAAATGAACTTTCATGATGTCAGTTTTTAAATAACTGATTTTTCTCAGTTACTTACACTTATGGTAAGACCTTCATTTGTAAGCTAGAGCCCTCTTTAGCCCTTAGTAGACTCAAGGAAGCTGCATTCTTCAACTGCATTGGTGGTTACATTATGTGTTGTGTACTTATCAAGCACTACAGATGAGACAGCCCTAGACAAGAATTTCTGACTGTCAGACATTGATTACAAACCATCACTGCAGCAGCACATTTGTGCATTTTGTGTCTAAGATGCATGATGATGTTGATGAAGAATTTTGTGCAGGTTCCATGTTACTTAATATTTATGAATAGTTACCATGTGTGCAAACCTGTTCTGTGGCCTGATTCTTACCGACCTTCTCATTTGGAAGTTAGAGTGTAAGCAGGCATGTCTCCACATGTGCATTTAATGTGCCCAATTTTAAGGCACATTTAGGGCCCGTGTCTACACATGCGCACCCTTAATGCAATTTAAAAATGGCAATCATAGGCTATTTGAGAAGAAATTTGATACCTGCGTAAAGCAGGTACTAGATTTATACGTGACCGGTTAAATTGCATTAGCAAATTTGTAGACGCACTAATGTGAACTAACATGGTGTGTGTCCATTGACTTGGGACTAACATTAGTCCCAAGTCGGTCTGTACACCTGTGTTAATACAGATTAGAATGTGCACCCATGGACGCGTGCCTAAATCACCTTAGGCTCATGCACATTAATTTTAGAGGCATCTAAAAGCATGTGTAAACATGCCTAGCATGTAACAGATTGTTGGTACTCTTACTGCACTGGTAAGTTAGCATTTTTGTTTGCATCTTAGTGTCACTTGAAAATGTCCTGCTGGATGTAAAGGAGCTCCAGAGAGGCCTGGAACTGACCAAGCGAGAATACACTATGCATGACCACAATACTATGCTGAAGGAGTTTATTCAAAACAATGAAGGAAAACTAAAGAAACTACAAGATGATGCAAAAATAGCACAGGTATTTTTTTAATCACAATTCTTGCCAAAGTGATTTAGAGACCAAGCAGGAAGAAGCTGAATCAGAGGTATTTCTCTTTGTTCAATGTGATTTAATTTTCAGCAAGCAGTGGAAGAGGTTCAGGATCAGCAGAGTTCTTGATTAGTTTCTGGGGGTGTTTATGGTTCATCCACTAAGGCCAGGTATAGCCACTACCACTTTTACTGGTATCAGTGATCGGAAACCTATCTATATCCATAACAGAACTGAAATTCTGCACACAGACTAGTTTAAAAGTAGTGGAACCCAGTCTAAGATTTGTCGTATCTTGCCCCCACCCTCCCACAGCAAATCTGTGTTCTGTTCACTACTGATCTAAACTGCACTGCTGCCATTATTTTGGAGATCCCAAAAGATTAGCCAGAATGTTGTTATTCAAGTGAAAAAAACAGGAGTAAAATTAGTTTGACCAACAAATTAGCAGATCAAAACAAAACTCTGTAGTATCACTGAACCATTAAAATTGGAGATGGGAAAAACCTGTTCTGTCTCACTGCCTATGCCAGATGGATAGCATATTTTCTTGCATTGTATAGTCTTCTTTTGAACTTTCAAAATGAGGGGCTCACAATACTCTTGGGAGAAGATTCCACAGCCTCTCACATCATGCTGTTAAGAACTTTTCTATATTATCTCTCAGACCTGGTTCCACCAACTGTCTACCCCTGGAATCATCCAGTCACCACGCTCTGAATATTGACTTGTATTATTTAATTCCCTAGAAATACATCCCTCCAGGATACTGATCACTTTGTCACTCTTCTCCACACACTTTGATTATACCCAGGTCCCTCTTCTCAGACAGACCTTTCAAACTCATTGAGGTACACATCCCAAAACAGTCTCCCCTTTGCAGACAAATATGACTCACAAACTTATGAATTAGAGGTGCAAATATGAGTGCTTTTGCCAAACACATGCCTGTGTAGGCAAAGCAGCCTGGAAAGAGTGTGGTGATCTGTCATATTTGCATCCACACTTAGTTTTGCAGATACAAAAATGCAGGCAGGAACAGATTCCATGCAGAGGAAGAGAGGCTGACAGTGTCCCCCTTACGACCTACATGGGCAGTGAGTTCATTTTGGAATCCATAGAGCTCAGTAAAAATGTGCTTCTTACAGGATGCCTTCGATGATGCTGTGAAATATTTTGGGGAGAATCCCAAGACAACCCCCCCATCAGTCTTCTTTCCAGTCTTTGTCCGATTTGTAAAAGCCTACAAGGTAAGCAGAAATAAGTTTACTTCTCTGATTTGACTATGACAGGGAGAGCTGGTGGCTTACAGAACACTTTATCACTCCCCCAGCTTCAGTGGAAAGGTACAAAATGAGAAAACAGTGTGACCCATGAAAGAGCACAGCACAGCAGGGTTGTGAAACAATAAAACCAGCATAGAGCATGTAGTTGTGTTAGGATTTTACAAAACAAACAGCCATTTTCTTAAGACTGTCTAGGACACTGAACCAAACTTCGGAACCCATATTTCTCCGAGAGGTCTTGGCAAAGGTGTATACACCTTTAATATTAGAGCTTGCTAAATGCCTACACAGTACTCTTTCTCTGCTTTAATGCACATAACTTGAGCATGAATTCCTAAATTTTTAACTAATTTTTGTGATAAGAGGAGGTTATTCGTGTGTAGTAGTTTGTTGCTAAAACATGGAATTTTTGGTCCTTACGATGAACAGCAAGCAGAAGAGGAGAATGAGCTGAGAAAAAAGCAAGAACAGGCTTTAATGGAAAAACTTCTGGAGCAAGAAGCATTGATGGAGCAACAGGACCAAAAGGTATGATGTACAGGACTTTGTGTTAATGTTACTGGAATATTTTGTTTCTAAGGTAAGGAACAATTCTCTGCCCCCTAGAGGGATTTGTTAGCAAATGGAGGTAAAAAGGCCCTATAACAGTGGATCTCAACCTTCTTAGACTCAAGGCACCCCTTGACATATTCAAGGCACCCCTCAGAAAATACTAGCTCCTAGTTTTCACTTGTTTTTTAACTATAGAAGACTAATAAAGCAATTCTTCTGTTGGAAAGGACTCAGAAAGATCACAGCAGTTAGAATACTTTCAACGCTGTGAATTCCTATGTGAAATCTCTGGGTTTATCTTCTGGACCTGACAGTGTTGACATTGTACTGCACCCTGCAGCACCCTTGAAAGGAAGGATCTCAAGGCACCCCTGCTCTGGAGAATCACTGCTCTATAAAATAGCCTGGCCTTATGTACATGTCTTCTCCTAGCAAGTTGTAATTCTTAGCTCAGGGAATGTCACAACTAGTAATCATGATACGCTATTCACAATTTTTATTAAAAAAAGCTTGTAAGATACTGCTATTATCTTAGTCAGCTGATCCCAGAACAGACTAGAAATAAAATAGAAAGGAATCATTCTGCCTTATCTGCTGTACAAGTTGCAGAGCACAGATTAGATGGGAAAGAAAGTATTTCATCATTTAGCCCTGCAGCAGCTTTATTCCTTAGCTTTAACATCTAAGGTCTCTTTTTTGTCTATATGTTGAATTTCTCTTGACCCGTCTACGTATAAGCTAACATGTAAAAGCTTTCCTCCCCTTTTTCCTATTCCAAAACCTATCTCAATAATATTGTAATTGTCCCGGCCAGGGTTTCCATTTTATAGCGAGCTTTCTCCCAGCATGCAATCAAGGAGCTGGGTCTTTACATTTGGCAAGGAGAACCAGCTGTAGTCCTAACAGCCAGTTTGTCAGTGGGTGCTTTTGGTAGCATTTGCCAGTGGGTATTTAGTTCGAGCTGGGAAGTATGCTTCACTCTAGTTCTACACTCCCTTTCTGGTTCAAAAGGAGCATGCCCATTATGTCACTTCAGCAATACATTACAGATTTTAAAAAATGCAATTAAATAAATGAGGGAGGAAAATTAAGCAGGGGACAGCAATAGGACTGGTAGCTTAAAGAACACTTGCAAACTTTGACCTTCCTCCTTTGCAAGCAGAGACAAATGATCCCTTCTCTAATTTCTTTGATCTGTAAAATTTGGATTAGTTCTTAAGCAGGTAATGTTTGTAAAACACACAAACTTGAATTTGACTTTTTGAACGCTCCAGAAAAGGGGAACTTGGCAACTGGATGCTACTGGGTATCACTCTTCACTGAACTTTGTTCCCATTTTCTTTCAGTCTCCTTCCCATAAAACAAAAAGACAGCAGCAAGAGCTAATTGCAGAGCTAAGACGACGGCAAGTCAAAGATAATAGGCACGTGTATGAGGGGAAGGATGGTGCCATCGAAGATATTATAACAGGTAAAGGAATTTTGTCTAGAAGGCTGAGTGGCTGTTTCACAAGCGCCATCATAATATGGCTGCATGTAGATTTCATCTTAACTATTGTAAAGCTTTACAAACAGGTATGGTTTACATGTACCTTAGAAAGCTGGTTCTAATGATGTGAATGAACTCACTCTTCTTAGTAGTGTGTAACAAAACCTAGTAACCAGATTTAGCTGGTTGCAGTGCCCTGTGCATTTTCCATAGGCCTAGGTCTCAGACAGGTGAACTTTGTCTCAAGTTTTAGGTTCAGCATGTTGTCATGACACACTTAGAGCTTGTGATAAGCTATAGAAAAAATCAGTCTGATCCAGATAGACATTCTCCCCATATATGCATGCCATACAAATCTTTCATTGCAAATCTTTATCCCGCAAACCAAGTGACTGATGTTTAATGTTATTTAAGCGCTTGCTTTTTCATTCAGAAGTACTAACCGTAACTGCCTTGTGCTAACGCACAGCCGAGGACAAATCATTTGGTCGGACCTGAATGATTTATAATCTTGAATTGCTATGGTTTTACTTCTTTCTAGTTTGGGCAGACTAAAACTTTGTACTTGCCACAAACACTGGGTTGTGGGGAGTATAGCATATAGCCAGAGGTGATCAGAACACTGCATGCAAAAAGGCTTCTGTGATTAAAAGAAAAAGATGTCTTCTAAATTATCTTGTGTTCAAGAGCATCCTGTTAATATATATAGCTGTTCTGATAGTTGAGTTTATTCTGTACACTTGGAGTGGAAGGGACAGAATGATAACAATCTGATGGTTTTAGAGAACACTTTTTCTATTGCACTGAACCAAAGAAAAGAAGGTATTTGGCCAGGATTTATTTTGCTGGTTTTTATGATTTTTTTTTTTTTCTTGAGAGAAGAAAGCAGTTTTAGCACTTGAAGAATGAAAGAAATTTAAGGCTTTTCTCTCCTGGCAAGCTGCAGAGCTGTAACTTTCCTGCAGTTTTCAAACCAAGACTTGCTGAGGCGCTGTCTGTGTCCTTCTAGTAAAGACCCGCAATATCATATTTAGTCAATTTCAACAGAGTTAAAAATTATCAAAGGCTCTAGAACTCCCTGAGTTGCACTGCTGTATTCTTCTGTTACAAACTGTGCTTTGCCAACCAAAAACAAGTTTTAAATATGCTCGGAGGAATGTCCGATGCACTAACCATTACCAGATCCAAGTATTGTTTTAAATTGATGGTGCCTCTTAGAGCCAGAAAAAATGTTCCAGGTCTGGAATATGCTAACTCGAATGATTCGTAAGCCACCATCATGTGGGACACTCCTCTCTGAATTAGATTGTAGCACTGAACTTTAAAAGCCAATGACAGCTGTGAAATGTGAACATCTTTTATTTGGAGCCTGCTTGAAATTTCTTTGTTCCCACAGAAACCCAGCCTAGCAAATGCTATTGCAATTAAATAACTGATCAGAACATGTAAAACCATCCCAGGATGTCTTTAACAAAGCACTAACATTGTACTAATGCAATAGATCTTTGCTTCTTACTGTGTTCTGTTTGTCTTGTTTGGCTATTATTTTCCATGCAGTGCTGAAGACAGTGCCCTTTACTGCTCGAACCGCCAAGCGTGGCTCTCGGTTTTTCTGCGAACCTGTTCTCACTGAGGAATTCCATTACTAAACTATTACTCTTTCACATCTGATGCTCTTAAAAAAGGTTGCTGTAGGTTTTTGACATTTCTCCGTTTGTATGGATCTCAGCCAGGGCCACATGAATGTTGAATGGATAGTCATATTGTCTGCTGTCCACTTGGAGTTGTATTTTATGTCGTCATCTCATTGCATGTTCTTGTCTTGCAGTAACCTTTTATTTCCTCTCATCAATTCTGTGCATGGCACGTGTGATCTCCTATCTCAGAGGCACTATTATCAGCTTGACAAATGCCATAGAACAGCAAGTGGTGGAAGTCACAGCCTGCTGCCAGAGCAAAATATTGCTGGCAGCTTTATTGCAGTACAGATCCATGCAGTTTATGAGAGACTCATTGGGTCAAATGAAGTCTTAAAAGTGACTGTTCACTTGGTTTTTCTATGTTATCTTTTCTGGGCTCTCAAAATTTCCTGCTTTGTGCAGCAGTTTATGTTGTATGTTTGCAATACCTAAGATTGCTACCTGGGAGCAGAATTACAGTGTACGTGAGCTGACTGGGACTTCTCTGGGTTTTGCTTCCTGGCTTGAAAGTTACCTGTGCTTCTGGGAGGAGCATTAATTTTATTTTATTTTTTCAGCCATTTTTAACCAATGCTTGCATGTATATGTCTGCATGTAAGATAAGAAACAAACTGAACACTAAATCTTCTTTCATTCTGTCACACTCACTTTTGTTTTTCAGTTCCATGCCAGCTGGATTTAACACGATTGGAAATTAACAAGCAAACAATAGTCATTTGTGTGTCCATGGTACATGTGCCTTCAGTGGCCATTTGACGAGTATTGTGGAACACTGGATGTAGGCTTTGGGTTCAGGCCCTAGTAATGGCAATGCCATATAGCAGAAAGTCCTAAAATTCATTGGATCATATAGTTCACTGAGAGCCAGATTCACAGTCTGATTCCTGTTTGGTCAGAACCAACTCCAAATACATTTTATGGACAGACACTTGAATGTGGATAGGGAAATTAAAGGAAACATTGAACTTTGTTCCCAAGTCTCTGTAGCAAGCACTTCCTGATGAAAATCTTGGCATGGAACTGGATAGTCTTTTTCTTACAGCTTGCACCACAAGGTGTGAAAGTGTGTATTTAACACAGCATGCATCTTAACACTGTTGTCGTGGATTAAGAAATCAGTAACTTGTAAAGACAACTGTGTTTCATTTCCTACTTTTGCAGTATGTATATCTGAGAGCTTCTTAATAAGATTGCAAACTATAATCCGCGCAATAGTTTTTGCTCTTTCAAGTTAATTGCTGTATTATCTTCCTGGAGCCAATCTTCAAAGCAGCTTGGAATTTTGTTAGCAAAGAGACCAGGGTGGCCATCTTGTCCTTCCTTCCTGTTTCTAACCTCCTTTCATAGCCTTGGCCTTACCCTCTTTTCTTGCTCTATTGGCTAACATGCCTGGGAGTTTTGAACGCTGAGTTGAGTTGCTCTTCATTTTCCATCCCATTTTTTACTTAACCATCATTTTTGTGTTTTTGTTTTCTTTTCTGTTTAGCCCTAAAGAAGAATAATATCACTAAATTTCCAAATGTTCACTCGAGGGTAAGGATTTCTTCTAGCACACCGGTGGTGGAGGATACACAGAGCTGGCAAGCATCACTTTTTACTTAGCTTCCTCCTCTCTCTGTATGCCAGACAAATTGCTGATTAAATGTGGCTAAATGTAATACTGGTGAAAGTAAAAAACCATGAGCTACACTTGTAATCTGGGAATGTGCCTGTGTCTTACAGACATCTATCTCTGCTTTCACATTGCTGTTTTATAGTGTGGGTGAGGGTGAAAGACATTTCTGCTGTCAGATGTCTAAGTGCAGGATCCTCTCCAACCTAATTTATAACGTTTTTGTTCAGAATTAGAGGTGTGACTTTGCAGGGAGTCCAAGAAGCCATGTCTGCTGACTGTCCCTTGGGCCACTGTAGTTTCCCTGGGTACTCTATTTCTACCTGTGACATAAAGGCCATGGGGAGGTAAGAGCTGCAGAGCTCCTCAGGGAAGGCACCTCACATACAATAAATGACATCCCTGTACATCTCTGCTTCTGATTTTTAATCTCTTCATTTCCTCCTAGGGCCTGCAAACACCAGTGTTACTAAAATTTAGGGGCATGGTAACCCACTTGTGTGGCTTCAGCAAATATGGGAAAAAATAAATGGGTTACAGGTTTGAAGTTCTTCTGAGTGAGTTGGGTATTTCTCTCTCCCCCAGTTACTTCTCTCTTCATCAGTATAGTGGATTTCTAAACTTCTCTCATCATTACTGTTTGGGGAGGGGAGAAACACCATCTCCTCTGTGACAGAGCCCTTCTTGAATTGTCAGCAAAGAAGAGGGCACTATTTCAGCAACCCAGTCAGCCAGTGTAGAACTTGGAAAAAAGAGATCTAGATGGAAGATAGGTGACAGGTGCTTCATTGCATTTTCCAAGCTGTGGAAGAAGACAGAGCCATTAAGTGGATTGTTTAACGTTTTTGAGGTATGGTGCCCTCCTTTTTCTCCTCTTCCATGGAGGGAAGTTTGGCTAAGTTTTTTCTAAGACAGTTGAGTCCTGTCTCCACAAATGTCTCAGATATTCGCTGGTCCTTCACTCTCCATTTGATGTCCAGGCTGTTCTGCTTCTCTCCAATCCCAGGCCAGCTGCATGGTCATCTAATAGAAGATGGACTAGAAGCTGTACAGATGAGTATGCAGGCAAAAGCTGAACATGACAACTTCTCCCTCTGCTGTATAGAGTTGGGATATACAAGACCTGCCCTTAAATGGGCTCTCTGAGCCACTTTTTTGGGTGCAAATTCAGATTTGGAGAAGGCTTCAGGTACCCCAGACCAACTGAAATTTATTTGCTGGCAGAAGAAACCAACCTGTTAGGATTTACAGAGTATTCTCAGTACATCTATTTGTAAGTTTTAAGTTCATATCTGCATGCAGCAAGAATAGTGACTTGATAACTGCGTATTTTTCCTTCAACAGTCAAGTTTGGGCCACCTACTATAGAAAAATATTTAAAAGTAGTCCAAATTCCAAATTCTCAGTATTTTTTATACTGTGCATGCTGACTAGATCCCTTTATCATTCCCAAGAGGCTTACTTTCATAATGGGCAACTAGGAGAGAGTGGGAGCTAAATTTATCCTGACTTCACCAGGAATGGAGAGAGGTAGAGCTGGTCATGCAGAAATGAAGCCCCCACTGTGACTGCATCCAAGTGGAAAGTATCACTAGGTCAGAACAGGTTAGCAGCAATGGGACAGAAGAGAACTTGAAATTCTTGAAACACAGTAACTCCAGGGCATTTACCTTTTCTATTATGTATCATCTCACCAAAGATAGATGTATATATGACATAAAAACATTCTTGCTTTGGCAAAAACTTAAATCATCATCCTGCTTTGTGTGTGTGTATTTATTCAGCTTCCAGCCCTTTTGAGAGGGGGGAAAAACATGGTTTTTCAGTCAAAATGCAGTGATTGTAGTGGTTATTTATAAAAAAAAAAAAAAAACCAAAAAACCAGAACAGTCGTGCTAAAACATTTTCTCTTGATGTTGCCTTCCACAAACTCTTTCCTAGAAAGAGTTATTACCTGGCAGTTGGGGAAGTATTTCAAGCTTGATTCATTTAGACATGAATGCCACCAGTATTACCTTTCTTCTGAGTGTCTTATTAATAAAAGGACAAATCAGTATTTGCTCAATTCTGTTCTCAAAGGGTTTTAAAGACCCTTCTATTCTTTCAACACAAGCTGCTTTGATTGGCTTCCAGCAGAACTTTTTTTTTGTCTAGACAGAAGTATACATAGTTGACCCATTTCTGATAATGCCATTCCCTTTTTGCAGATCTTAGAAACCAGCCCTACCGACGAGCCGATGCGGTGAGGAGAAGTGTTCGACGGCGCTTTGATGATCAGAACTTGCGCTCTGTAAATGGTGCTGAAATAACCATGTGAGCTGGAGACCTGCATGTGTAAAGTAGAGGGTGTGCTTGAATGATACTTATCCATGTGAACTCTATGTGCTACCATTTAATTACAACCTGGAACACAGTCAAAATTATCTTCTAAAGGGCTCAGACATAGAAAATGCATAGGAACGTAAAAGCAATGGGCTCTCCACTCAACCATAGCTAACAAGTGCCTAAAATTGAAGTACCTACTCAAATTAATCAAAGCAATAGGACTTGATTTGATTGGGTATCTTTGTACACCAATACATTATTCAGTATTTTTAACCAAAATGTAAAATACATGTTGTATTCTCTCTCTCTCTCTTGTTGTTATTGTTGTTACATGCAATTTAGTGGTTGGTCTTCAATAGCCCTATTTGGTTTCCTGATAGGCTGTAAATAAGTATTACTTGGATGCCATCTGCTGTGGACTCAAGCTTTTAAATGCATTCCTGTGCTGTCTGCTAAGGAATTAACCTTAAGCTTCAGCTGCACTTACCAGCTTTTATATATAAAGGCTTACAGTGTGTAAGAAGGAAAGAGTTACAAACATAACTAGCTTTTTTATCATACAGAGATTCCGCATCAGTGTAAATAGGATGTGAGAACCTGTCATTCGGTGAACATGTGGTTTATATCAAATGAACACCTATTCTTTTTATATGCCAGTGTGCAATGTGGGATGCATCATGAGGGAGGGAGACTTAGAAAATATGAATGCATTGCAAAGTTACATGAAATGAGAATGTTGTATAAGATTTATTCAGTATGGTCTTCAGATAGAGGCAGCTTTGGAATAAGTGTATTTATTAATTAGCACTAAGATATTAACATCTCAATAATCAGTATTAGGATTTCTGAGGACCATTGCTGTTCAGTTATTAGTACAGTGAAATAATCTTGTGTCCACTAGAGAAGATGTTAAAATTCCATCTATAAGCCTAGTTTGCATCATTTGGTGAAAACAGTAACCCCCTCACTAGGTTTTTCCTTGACAATCGAATTCAGATCACATAATGTAAAGGCACATGTATTCAAATGGAGTCAGCTTCCAACTTTCCAGTAGCTGCAGCTATGTTGGTTACAGTTGAAACTTTAAAATGGAGCTGTATGCATTAAGCGTGGCACCATTACTCGGTACCTGCTGGTTCAGATCACTCTAGAGCTGTAATGGAATTTTATCTGATCCTGTCGTGGCAGGGCACAAGACCTACTCCAAAGTCGAGAACTGGACTGAAGGTAAACTTGTACTTTCAGAGGAGACGCATTTTGCTTATAGCTTAGCTTTCCTGGAAGCATTGCAACACTATGTTAATTGTAAAATTTACTGTATAGTATTTAACCACTGAGTTTCTTTCTTTTATGTTGTGCTTTATGTGAACCACTGGTGAAGGTCCCCTTTTCCTCGGATAATGTGTAGTTATATGATAATCTGTTTTTAAATGTACAGATATTTTGCTACAAAATTGGTGCAGTTTTTTATGGTTTTTACACTTCTCTAATTCCCACTTTAGCCTCTGGGTAATACTGTAAATATTGTTTAAAAATGCATTGGCCTGTGCTATACAATCTGAATGTTATTTTAACTTATAGTTTTGTTTTGTTTTTATATTTAACTAAATGAACAGTTTGGGGCTCAGAGTTACCACATTGACTTCCGCTTACCTATTTACCAAACTTTTACATTAAAACTGCCACCTGTTCTCACTTACAGCTATGTGTACTTGACATGCTGAAGAGAACATGCCAAGATTGCCTTTCTTCACCGACAGTGACAAAAGTTTTCAAATCTGTACAAGAAACAATCAGTAGGCAAAGTGATTCAAGAAGTTAGTCCAAAGCATTTTTTCAAAATGTAAGCTCGAAGGGATCTTGTAACTTAATCCTTGACAGCAAATAATGTTACCAGACAGAAGGACTGTAATACTGGCATGTTCTCTTTAATGTTTTTCTAGTAATAGATCTGCTTCCTAGCAATATTAGAAGTGTTTTATAAAAGCAGTTCATGTTACTTTTCTGGTCTGTTCCTGGCATATGATCAAATAAACTATTTACACTACTACATGGTAATCCATGATTCTTTCTTAGGTTTATGCTGAGTTGTGAATGAACTTTACAGAGCTTGTTAACGCTAATGGATCACGGGGGAGTGATGAAGCAACTTACAACTCCCAAAAATAAAGCACAGGCTTCTGGCATAAACTACCACTTTTTTCAGTGTGAACGTCTCCATTTCAAGATTCCAATTTTTGTTCTGAGAAACACTGCAGGTCCCGTCTTCCCCCATCTCCGTCCAACCAGCACTTGCGCCACAAGTGGAATATGCCTCCACTGCAGCCAGCTGTTGGGTGCTGGCAGTACTGCCAGTATTATAAAGCAGGAACATAAAACTCCAGTCAGCATTTTTTAAAAACCTTAAACAGCAGCCATTTTAATCTCCAGTGGATTTATATTGGGGATCAACGTGGACTAGCTCATTCTTTCCTTATCTTCTCTTCTGAGGATGTAGACATTGTCCATTTCTTGATAGAGCTGCCCAGACACCCAGTTCTTCATTTGAGAGCAGAAATTTGAGGGAGGTGAGGAGGGTCCATTCATGGGTCAGTATTTTTAAACCTTTTCTTGCAGCAGTGGAATCAGGAGTTTATTGTGTGTCTGGCACTAGCATACTCACAGAAGAGCTTGTGTCTAAACTTCAGCACCCTAAAAGGTGGTAGTCCTAGAGTTCTTTTCATATAGCTGTTCCCCTCCACTGGGAACATTTGCACTTTGTCTCTCAAGATATGGATGTGTACATTTGGGCTAGGGACAGAAGTTCCACATAAACCGGTTCAAGTGATCAGAAGTTCACTGAAATAAACCAGCTTCAAAGGTGCTAAAGCTGGCTTAAGATAAGACCCAGTCAAATGTATCAGACTTAACTGATTTGGGTCAAACTAGTTTATGAAACTTCTGTCCTAGACCCCTTCCTGCTTCAAGTTAAATTGGAGTCCCCAGTGTGCTTTCAAGCCCTGCACTGGGCTGTGCTGCCTGCTCCCAAGAGCAAGGCTACCCCCACCCCCCGCTGGAACAGTGAGGGCTGGCTCAGTTCCCCCTCCCCACCCCAGCAAACCCCTGTTGGGGTGTGGGGCTAGGGAGTGGTGTTAAACTTGTCTTACCAAGTACAGAGCTGCTCTGCTCTGCTGGCTTGCTTAGTGCTGGATGCATCTGTGGACTAAAAATCCCAGAGCCACTTAGAGACAGGAAGTGATGAGCAACCCTGCAATCCTACTGCTGTTATTTTGGGACTGCAAAGCCCAGAGACCTTGTGGGTGGCAAGAGGAAGCAAACACACAGCCCATGCTGGCTATATGTCAGAGAGCTGTGTTCTAGCATCCCCCACCCCCCAGCTTTTTGCTTAAGCCATTGAAGCCAAGTGGCTGCATTTCCTGCATCAAGTGATTGCCTGTTCATTGGCTTATCAATTCAGTCTTTGCAGCTTAAATTAATTTGCAAAGACTGAATCAATTCAGCCTCAGGCTTTTTGACTATCTGTACTTAGCTGTCATGAGGAATGATTCAGAATAATTCCCAATCAGCACATCCCCCAACTTTAACACTGCTTCCTTTGCATCATCCTCAGCTAGTGCACACCTGTTAGACTGTAGCATATCCCTTTTTGAAAGTGCTCCAAATACAAGTTCATTCATACCCTCAAAACCAAGTCAATTTAGGGGACAATGTTTTTGTACAAGTGGCGTTTTCCTACAGGTCCAGTCTAACAGACTGCAAGCAGCTATCTACACACTTGGCCTTCCCCAATTTTTGGAGAACCTTTTTAGATGGAGCTGAAGGGGGTATATTTGTCTAGGATCCCACTGTTAACAATTCTAAAAGAACCCTGCTGCTCAGGAACAGGGGAGGGACACATAGGACAGGAGAGAGCAGCGGCACAGGATCCACATGACATTGGAACAAAACTACTTTCACTTCTGCAAGGAGCAGATTTTTGCTAAGACTTGCTGAACAGGATCTAAGAGTTATCCAGACAGCACCTTTCTATCCGTGTTCAGGCAGAGTGATCTGGGCTAGCGTGTGTCAAGGCCCCTAGTAAGCATCAGTGCATTCAGAGATAAGCTTAACCATTCAACTGGGGAGGGGTGGAAGGGGAATAGTTTACCAAGACTACATGGGAAGTCGGTGGCAGACCAAGGGCTTAGGAACTAGGAACCATGGACCCATGCAGAAGTTATACATATCCCAAGTATATGTTGTACATACCTTTTTTTGTTCATCTGGATTTTATTACCAGTACCCTTTTATTCTTAAACTTGTACATACTTATTTGAATACAGTCAAAAAAAGCTTCCAGGAGCTTTCTTTGCGGGGTTATGGATTTTGCCATTGATTTATTATAAGCTTAAGAACTATATAAATTTGAGCTTTTATATACTTTGTGTCCTTAAAAAAGTGGTATAAGTAATGTAGTAATGGTAATGTAAGACGGCAACAAATCAAGACCAGTTATGTCCTTTTTAAAAAAAACTGTTTTTTGTTTTTTTTTTAAACTCGCATGTGGTAACTTCTATAGGCATTTCTCCTTTTAAAATGCAGCTCTATAATCAAATACTGACTTAGTCAGAGATAAGTATACTTTCAAATTTCAGCAAGTTGTTGATTGTCCTCATCTAAATTCCTTGGTAAATTTCAAGTCTAAGTGTTAAAATAATACTTTTTGATTAAGGAAAAAAGGCATTTGTCTTCATTGCTGCATAGTTCGAAATGAGAGGCTAATGGCAAATGAGAAAAATAACTTGCTCTTGTAAACATTTAATTCCATTATGCCTAATCCAAGTTTATATCAGCATAAAGGTTTGTCTTTACCAGGTTCCAGCTTCCTTGGCAGTAATCCTGTGGACAGACTACATTAATATCCGAATCAAAGAAAAGTAATTATAACTCTTAAATTAAAAAAATTCCTATCAAAGTTTGTTCTTTTCTTTTACCTCTTTTCCCCATTACAATGGTGGTTTTAAAGTAGGGGCAGACAAAATCTATGATGAGAAATGAATTAAAAAAAATAACATTGTTCAAGCAGAATTTCTTTCAATACATCTGCAAGATATAATGTTAAAATCAAAAGAACATGTCAAAGTGTCTTATAAGGTGGAGAACAACATGCCACAAAATATAAGAAGATAAATGGTAACTACTAATTCACAAAACATGGAGGATCAATTAAAAAAAATAAAAGCTCTTGTAGCTAAAATTCGTATTTTTTTTTAAAGACTCAAAATGTAAATCAATGAAATTGTGGATTCAAAAAACCTGTAATCCAAGAACCACAGCATAACAGCAATTGCTTGGGAGTGAAGTAAAACAGGCATTTTAACTTCAGTTGTGTGCAAAACAAAGTAAAAAAATGCTGAAAAATGCTGATTTTTGAAAAGTGTTAGCAATCTGCATTTACAGGTTTGTTAAAGTTTCCACTCATCTAGCCAATTCTCCCTGTAATTTCAAGGCAAAGTTAACTTTAAAAACCAAGAGATTGCGATGCCTTCTGGGAGGAGGGTGGCAGAGGCTCTGAAGAGGGTTGTTGCTGTTTAGAATGACAAAGGATTATGTTTTGCTGGACCATTGTACAAGGATGGCCAGCCTAACCCAATGCCTGGACAAGTGGGGCAAGGAGGAGAGAGGAGGACAGGAAAAATATTTTCTGTTAACAGAAAATAGGTTGTCTTGCCAAAAAGTGATTTAAAAGGTTAAGACTGCAAGATCTGATTGAGAAATAAAAAACATTACATTAGAATAATTTACATTTACAGATTTTTATTTTTAATGGAAAAATAAAGACAAACCTTTTAAAAGTAATATTTACTTAGAAACATGTTTCTTCATGTAAGTTATGCAAGGCAATAACAAAATATTTTACATAAATTCTAACTGTGTTTTCAAAACCATTGGCCTTTCAAAATTTCTGAACTAAATTTAGTATTTAACACTTGCCCAGATCTACATCAATGTAAAACCAAATATTATACATGATTAACTACTTAAGTACTATAACCCCAAATTCTGTTCGTTTTTAACTAGAGAATAACTACTTGTTACAATATCTGTTTGCTTTTTAAAATATAAAGCACAAGAAAGTGAATTTTACAAGGTTAGCAAAATATATATATAGATATGTATATATGTATATATATATATATATATTAAATCTAGACTGATTTAATATAGCCATAGTCCTGGGAACAGCAATTTCTGATACTGACCAACTATCCCACAACTTTCCATGCTTGGGACAGTTGCTGGGTAGGGTGAAGAAATAAAGGACAGTCCCATTGCCAATATTTTAGCTCATTTGCAACTTCCTGGCTATTAACATGACAGTTCACTGTATACGAAAGGCAATTTCTTAGGATTCTTAGGCTGGCCACAACTCAGGTGAAGTATTTCTTTAGTAATGAGTGATTAGTAATGTGTTACATAGTGACCAGTGACTTAAGCTTATGCTGGATGGCAAAAACATGAGGAGTGCTCCATCTACTGACCCATATGTGTAGTAGATCATCTTTAAAAATAATGCAGTAGTTTCTTCCTTAATAACAGAGCAGAACACATTTGTAACACGGAGATTTTCTTTCAAATGAAAAGTTTCTACATAACCTTAGGAATTCACTTAACCAACCTATTGATAAAATATGCTGTGTGAATGCAGAAGTTATAAGGATACAGCTCAAACAACTGGGGCTGTTGGGTATACTAGTAACCCAACTATATATAATGCTGGTAATACATACTGGTACAATCAGCCAGATGCATTAGGGAAAGGGATTCATGTACATTGAAGAAGCTGAACTGTAGATATAGTCTTCAAAATATTGAGGCAACGTGTTGCTCATCAATCAGATGATACTGATTTTTTTTTTTTTAAATCAGAGCTGTACAGAGTATTTAATACTAGAAATAAATACTAGTACACGCTTGAAGACAAGGTTTAATAATCGATAAAAATGTACAAAAATATTCAAATCAGAAAGGTTTCAGAATGTGTACCACGGTAGTTAATATGTCACTGAAGAGGGATGATGGAATTTTCCTCCAAACAGAGGTTATTAAAAAAAAAAAAGAAAAAAAAAAAAGGTAAAGTCAGGACATTTTTTTTTTTTTTAAAAAGAAAAAGATCGACACTGATTTTCTAGACATGAGTATTGCAACTACTACTAAAAATTTGGTGGTACATTCTTCAGCAGATTAAGGCAACATATCGAAATAAATTTACAATTTGATTTCTGTTAAATTTCCTTAACATGACAATAAATGCTGAAATAATGCCCTTAGCCATTTATCAGGTATTACTTCAATACAAATGATGGCTATATTACAGCAGTGTCCTCTAGTGCCACTGTAATGAAGGGCCTACCTATCACATTTCCATCATAAGCACCTTTTTGCAGGGGTTTAAAACATTACCATAAAAATTCACTCCGAGATGAACTTGATGTAGAATGTCTCAGCCAGGAAGTCAGATTTTCTGTTTAATACAAATTATCAAAACCATCAGTCTGGCCAGCCATGTGATACCCAAACAGCAGCTTCAATTGTGGATTCTTTTTTGTACTGTAAGTTAAGAAATGGATTCATTATTCCCCTCCCCTTTCTAGCCAGCCCCCCACCCTTCAAAAAATAAGAACAAACCCACAAAGCAAGTTGAACCACAAGAAACTATATTACGGATCTCTTTTTCTAAAAAGGAGAATTTAGCTCACCCACACTGGCCAGAAGAACTAGGTTTAGTACCTTTCTAGGAAGAACTGTGTTTAGGATGTGATTTTGCTAGAAAGGTGCCAGTACTTCCCCTGGCCATTGTAAGTAGAACCCAGAGTCCAAAGTGAAATGTCTTCCATTAATCACATTAAACCCTGCAAATAGTTTCATGATGTAAAAAGGATATGTGCTTATCCAGCCAATTAAGAACAGAATTTCAGCTTTAACTCTGAATTTCCTTTTCTTTTTTGATTTGATGCCAGGCCTGCCAGAGTGGTACTTGAATGTATTTCTTGATGCAGTAAAATTTAAACCCACTGTTATTTTAACAATGGAACTCATATCCAGCATATTAGAACCCATATCCTGAATTAGACATTGGTTTATTTTATTAAGTCATACTGTAAACATATTTGGTATAAATAATTCTCTCATTGATCTTCATCCAGTTGTTCCAAAAGGGTCCTTCTCTGTTTTTCCAATTCCCCTTCACTCAGTTCACTGCCGGAAGTATCCCAGTTACCCTGCAAGGAAGTGCACTGATTATGGCAAGAACACTTCATTTATAAAACATACAACTCACCCACAGGAGGTATTGAATATTTCATTACTGGTTTTGGATCTTCATTACAAAACAGGGCGAGAAAATTAAAGGGAGTATAAACACATTTAAAGGAGTTTACACGTAAAGAAAATAAAGACACACTCGAGGATCTAGGAATTGTACAAGCCTCACTCTGTAAAATAGCCACAATTACCTGTAATTTTTCTCAGTAGACATACATCCTTGTCTATCTATCACAAACTTTCCATCCCTAGACCAGTAAAGAAAATGTCACTGTGGAATGTTGTCTACTTGGACAACTGGTGTTTCGAGTGTCCTAAAGCACGTGTACACCAAAGAACCAAGCTAGGGAGCACTGGCGTGAAGCACAATATGCCTGGCTCTACCATGCACGCTACAACCCAGAAGGATGTAATGTAACCACTTTGTGGTGAGCTGGCATCACGGTGCAAAAAGCTCTTCAAGCACGTTTATTGGCATGCCATAAACCAAGTACCATGCTAACAGTGACTACATTACATCTATACGGAGCACAGCGTGCATGAGATGTACACTAGCGCTGTGTGAAGCTTCAGTCCCTGATTTTTGGCATAGATTTAGGCTGATTCGATGGCTGAATCTCAGAACTGAATCAGAGGACCCTTTAATCTCTCTGAATCCAACTGGAACCCTCTGGAGAGATTTCGAGATAGACACAGCTTTAAATGTTTCTTCTACATACCTCAAGGTACCAGGTGGCTCATGAATGCTGTGATGTGGGGGCACATGGAGCATCTCACAGAAGCATGCTGGGGAGCCCCCCCACTCTTGGTAGCAGACCCAGAAGTGCTTCTGGTCCACTTCTGGGTCTGCCTGGGAGCACGCTGGAGGCCACCGCCATAGCCCCAGCTCAGTGAACGGTGCCTCCTGAGTCTGGGGGGGCACCCAGGGTCCCTCCCCCCATGGCCAATCACTGAGCCAGGGGGCACTCCCAGTGTGCTCCCCAGCAGATGGAAGTGGACTGGACATACTTCTGATCCACCACTTCCAGGTGCACCACCGAGCATGTGGAGGGCCCCTTTCACTCCTGTGGGATGCTCCATGCACCCCAGCATTGCAGTGTTCACAAGTCACACTGGTGCCTTGAGGTATGTAAAAAAAAAAAAAAAAAAAAAAAAAAAAAAAAAAACTTTTAAAGCTATGTCTATGTCGGAATCAGTGGGGGTCACTGATCCCTGTGCTAGAAGCACTCAAGAGTCCTCCTACAGGTGCCCTACAAAGGAACAGGCTGCTCTACAAGCTCTGATGTTCAAGCCATTTTCCACACCTGACCTCTGCCAGGCACCTTGAGAGACATAAGCACCTACCACCGCCATCGAGCAGCCACCTTTCTGCCAGCTATGCAAACAGCTGCACTGAGCTCTGACTGGGAAAGGGCCTGCGGCAGTACAACCCCCGTCCCTCTTCCAGTCTGCCCTGAGACGTGTGCAACTACTGCCACTACACAGCCCAGCTGGAGCCTGGTGCAGCTGTTCGCAGCCTCCCAGCTGCCTGCCACAGCTGCACCGGAACCTGGAGCCCCAGCACCAGCCTTATGGTAGGTATAAGCACATCTAGGGGCACACAGTGGGCAAGGGCTGTGCTGCCTCTGGCCTCTTCCTGGCCATACACCTCAAGGTGTGTGTGCAACCACCACTGCTGCAGAGCCCAGTCAGGCCTCCAGACGCCAGTGCAGCTGTTTGCAGCCTCTTGACTGCCTACCACAGCCAGCCTGGGCTCTGGGCAGCTGCTGGTTGCCATAGAGCCTGGGCTGCTTGCAGCAGGACTTACAGCCTCTCTGCCACCTGGTGCGAGCAGCCCAGAGTCCGGGGCTGATGGCAGCTGCCCAGAGCCTGGGTCAGCTCTGGCATGCTGGTCTCACATGCCATTCTCTGATGCATGTGTTGGGGCTCACTGATCCTTGTGCCAGAAGTACGTAAGAGTCCTCCTATAGATGCCCTACAAAGAAACAGGCTGCTCTACAAGCTCTGATGTTCAAGCCATTTTCCACACCAAGCAATAAGGTGGATCTGAGGTAGTGGGGACAGCAGATAAAACACTGTTTGTTTCCTACTTATGTAGACAATGGTACACATGCAAATTGTTCTATTAATATAAATGGACTTCATTTTCAGTTTTGTGGCAAATACATTACTAAACATCAGTTTTAAGTTGCATCTACAGAGATGTCAATCCTGTTCCGAGGGCGATCTTAAAATTGTACTGAAACGTGGCCCATCTGTTTGATACACATGTAGCTTTGGTATCCTCAGCCTAATGGGGAGTCAGGAAAAAGAATTCTCCCCCTTAAGACACAATGTTTCTCTCTCTCTCTCTCTTGTCCAACTGACACTTACCAAAGATCACTATGAAGCTAGTTTTCAAATGTCCTAAAACAAAGAAACTTCCCAGGTTTTACTGCCTCTTACTTGCCTTACTCTGTTATGATTTGCTCAGAACCTAACTTGACTTTAGAAGATGTATGGAGCTGCCACTTAATGTGCAAATTATTAGTGCTATGCAGAGCCATATAAGTTGCCTAGTTAATGTACCATTGTGCAAGAGTGAACTTCGTAGGGTATCAGCTGGCCACTGATCAGTTGATCTCCAGAAGGAATGCATGCTATATACAAGTTAATATTAAAATACTCTTCAGCTTTCATAACTTCAGAAAATATTGTTTGTGGTCACTTTTATCTCACTTATTTGATGCTGGTGATGCCTTACTTGGAATATGGCATCTAGTTTTGAGCATGCATTTTAAGATGTGGACAAATTAAAAAGTCCAGCGGACAGCAAAAAAAATTGTTAGAAACCTCAGAAATATGGATTGTGAGGAAAGGTTGAAAGAACTAGGATCATTTACTCTGAAGAAGAGGACTCTAAGGGAGTGGAATTTGATACAGTCTTCAAATACCTGAAGGATGGTTATATGGAAGATATGGAGGCAGTTAGGCAGAAGCAGAGCAGTGTGGCACTAACTTATTCAGAGACATAAGCTTTCACAGGTGAGAGGCTACAGCCTACTCCATCAGGTGCTATGAATGGACTTGCAGAAAGGAGGCAGAGGTACTAAATAGAAAGGAATAAGGTCTTTTAAATATGAAAAACAGGGAAAATAGGGGGAGGAGTAGGGAAGAGGAGGAAAGGAAGGTAAAGATGTATTAATTTTCTGTGACTGCAGGGGACAGGACAAGGTACAATGCCCATAAATTACAGAAAGGAAAATGGTGATTGGGTACTAAGAAAAGAACTCTGAGGGTGTCAGAGACCCACAATATTTTGGGGGTGTTGTAAAGATGGAGATTCCACAACCTCTCTGGATAACCTTTTCCAGTGTTTTACTACTCCCCTAGTTTTTTCCTATCTAACCTAAACTTTTCCCCTGCTGCAACGTGAGACCACTGCTCCTTGTTCAGTCATCAGCCACCACTGAGAATAGTCCAGCTCCATCTTCTTTGGAATCCCCCTTCAGGTAGTTGAAGGCTGCTATTTAATCCCCCCATCAGTCTTCTTTTCTCCAGACTAAATAAGCCCAGTTCCCTTAGCTTCTCCTCAGAAATCATGTGTCCCAGCCCGCAAATCATTTTCATTGTCCTCCACTGCACACTCTCCAATTTCTTTACTTGCTTTGGTCAAATGTAGCCTCACCAGTGCTGCAGAGGGGATAATCACTTCCCTTGATCTGCTGGCAATACTACTACCAATGCAGCCCAGCAGGCTGTTAGCCTTCTTGGCAACAAGGGCACACCGCTGGCTCATTAATCTTATTGTCCACTACAACTCCTAGGTCCTTTTCTGCAGAGCTGCTGCCTAGCCTGTACCAGTGCATGGGGTTGTTTCATCCTAAGAATCCTAATGGTATCCTCCAGTATATCTACTACTCCCGCAGCTTGGTGTCATCTGCAAACTGGCTGAGGGTGCACTATTTACCATCTTCTGGATTACTAATGCAAAGTACTGAACAAAGCCAGCCCCAGGAAAGACAGTTGGGGTACTCCACTTGATACTGGCTGCCAACTAGATATTGAGTCACTGGCTATTAACTCCGTGAGCCCGATGATCCAGGCAGTTTTCTATCCACCTTACAGTCTAGCCCATACTTCCTTATCTTGCCTGCGAAAACGTCAGAGACCATATCAAGATCCTTGCTAAAGTCAAGGTACACTGTAGCCACTTGTCTCCCCGCATCCCCAAAGCCACTCATCTATCTCATCATAGAAGGCAATCAGGTTGGTCAGGTATGACTTGTCCTTGGGGAATCCACACTGATTGTTCCTAATCACACTTTTTTCCTTCAAGTGCTTAGAAATTGATTCCTTGAGGATCTGCTCCATGATTTTTCTAGGAACTGGCATGAGGCTGATTGGTTGTAGTTCCCTAGATCCCCCCTTTTTTCCCTTTCTTAATTATGCTTGCCCTTTTCTAATCCAGGGTCTGTCCTGATCACCAAAAGCTTTCAAAGATGATGGCCAGTGGCTCTGCAATCACATCAACCAACTCCCTCAGCACCCTGGGGTGCATTCCTGTTGAGCCCTACAAACTCGGATAGGTCCAGCTTTTCTAAATAGCCCCTAACCTGTTCTTTTGCCACAGCTGGCTGCTCACCTTCTCCCCAAACTGTGCTACCAGGTGCAGTAGTCTGGAGCTGATGTTGCCTGTGAAGACTGAGGTGAAAAAGGCATTCACCACTTCGGCCTTTTCTGCATCCTGTCATTAAGTCACCTCCCCCATTCAGTAATGGACCCACACTTTCCCTGATCCTCCTCTTGTTACTGATATACTTGTAGAACCTCTGTTACCCTTCCCATCCCTTGCTAGGTGCAACTCCAATTGCATTTTGGAATTTGTCTGCGTAGATTAGTGTTTAATATGAATGCATTTTTATATTCTTATAGTACAGCTGGGATTGTGTAATGTGGTAATAATTAAGGTTAGGCTGGCATAATAATGAGCCACTGCCATCTTATGATAGGATATCTAATAATTGCCACTTTGGTCTCTCTCAGGAATGAGCTGCATTAAATTTGGCCTGTTGTTGGTGAAAAGGATGCCAACCCCTGTTCATTAAATAAAAAGGAAACAAGAAAAACAAAACAAAAAAAACTTACAGAATCTTTTCCAGGCCGTTTTTTGGGAGGAGATTTATGCTTTGATTCAGATCTTTGTCTACTTCTATCCTTTTCATTCTCTCTCTCCCCTTTCCTGTCTTTTTCTCGTTCAGCATCTGATTCTGGTGAATCCTGTGTAGTAAGCAAGCAAACATAAAAAGTTAGTTTCAACATATGCATTGTATTACTATGTAAGATATACAGAATGTTATTATAGACCTGCAACACCATTATAGGCTACATAAGGAAGCAGGCTCTTTTGAATTGGTTCACTTTTAAAGTAAAGTAAACTAGCCACACAGCATGAACATGGCACAAGAAAAGTAAAGTATAAATATATACAAAAATGTTTTAAAAGGGAAACATGTTTACTACACTTTTAATACAGCAAAAAATAAAAGGAGTACAGAAGAAAACTTGTCCTACTTTTGTTTTCTAATCAATGTACAAGGAACTGGGTTGTAATAGTTGTTTCTTTTTCATTACCTATATTAACCAAGCCATCCATCCCATACAGCATTTAGAGAAGGCTGAAGGTGTTTCCTATTGTAACTAATGGCAAAAAAAAGAAATTTTATAATTGGATGGCTGAGGTCATGTCTAAAACTTTTTATGCTGCTGGGGTTTTGGTGGGATATCAAATTACATATTAGAGGACCAAGATCTTGGACAGCCATCTTATTCAAACTGAAATAAACATAACTCGGATCACAAAGTGAAGCCTAAGCAGTTCAGCGGTTTCTCAAACAACAGGACTGTAGGTCAGAAATCTCTCTTAAATTGTGTGTAAATGAGTTCAGTATCCATGCCATGCCCTCTCTCAAGAGTGCCGCTAAATGCGATTTACCAAAACACAGAAGTACCTTGTGTTTTGTAGCATCATCATAATCCACAGCATCTCACAAAGTGGACTTTCAACTGCAAAAGCCTGTGCCTTTCTGAATGAGTTAGTCTCCAAGGTTTACTCTGCCCTGCTTCCTACATAATTTACTAGTAAACCCAAACTACTTTCTTTTCCCCATGAACAACATATTCATTAGTCTTGCAATGTTAACAAAAGCAAAGACGACAGCCAGGCTGTCCTTCCCTGGATCTTGTTCTGGTTCTTTTACTGCTCTACTCAACGTGGTATCAAAGCTCCCAAAACAGCTGTGGCATATGGTCAAGCACATGGGCATGAATTAAAAGCAAAGAGACCTCCTGTCCTTACCTACTCTTATCTGTACCACAGGAACAGCAAGTGTCTGCTACAACATCTTAAGAAAATGGACCCTTAAAAACTTTTCACAAACAAGTCTTTAGAACATGTAAGTTGAGCACTCACAGACGACTTACTTTGAAGCACATGGAATGGGACATTATTATAAATTACCAGCACTCCTTACCTGTCTGGTTTCACATAGCAACAAAAAGGGCTGGTCTGATTTCAAGTACGTACAAAGGCTCTGCACAAAGCAAGAGCAGTTGAACTGTTCAGTGACCAGCAATAAAATAGTATCTATACTTACAGACTTGTGTCTTCTCTTTTTGCTTTTCTTCTTGTGTTTTTTTGTTTTCTTATAACTTCTCTCTACAATGCATGGAAACGCAAAGTAGTATCAATTACAAACCAAGACCCAACAACAGTGACAAAGCTTACTTAAAGCAGAAGGGGAACAGCGCTTACCAGATTCTACACTGGAAGAACGCTCAGAAACAGACCTAGATTCTGAACGCTGCCTCTTCTTTTTTGAATGGTTATCATCTTCTTCAGACTCTGAGCCCTTTAAACAGAAAAAGGACTTCAGCACTATCCTAGTGGGGTATGTGCTGTAAGAGTAGTTTTTGCATAGCATTCTAGAAAAAAGGCTTACCGAACGGGAGCGTGATCGCTTTCGGTGATGTTTTTTAGATTTTTTAGAATGTTTCTTGTTCTTTGAATGATGATGCTGACACTCATGCTAAAACATAAAAGAATCCACAGGTATAACAGTTTTAAGGAACACAATTAAAGTGGACTAGTCTCTTAACACTAGTTTAAAGACAGGTTTGCAGACATGCACATTCATTTGCAATTTCATTTTTAAAACAAGATGACACCTAAAATGTGTATTCTTTATTTAGTATACAAGCTGCATTAAAAAAAATTGAAGAGCTATCTAATGGAGAAGTGTTTGAGATGTAATATAAAATCAAGTCACACTGCATCCACTAGAGCAGAAGTTCCCAAACTTTTTCTTATTGCAACCCCCTTCCAGATTTACCAGCTGCCAGCGTACCCCTAAGCAGCATACGTTTTATATTTGAACCCCTCAAATGCCAATTATAACAATTAAATACACCGTTACACAACTTCTCCCACATACCTCTGAGAGATATCTTGCATACCCCAAACAGGGGTGCACATATATACCAGTCTCTCTCTCTCTTTTTAATACACACCAACCCAATAGAATTAAAACAAAAACAAAACAGACGAACTTATGTTTGCATAAAAATAGATCTTCTGACTCCTGTTTGTCAAAGCTATTAGTACACCTGCTGATTTTTACAGCCATCAGAGCTAAGAAACATAATGGGCTGGATATTATTCCTTCTCGCGTATCATAATCATTCACAAAATCAATTCTGATCATGTATGCTTATATAACTGCTTTGAAGACTGGTGTTGCCAAGGCCAGATTCTGGCTTGCGGTGCATTCCTGGCATGACAATACACAGGCATGGAAGAACCCTCAAATGCAGGGCTGAATTTCCAATTCAGAAAAAATGCAACTACTTTTACTTGTGATCTGAGCATGGTACATAGGAAAATGTTAGAGAGAAACACCAAACTCCATGGAATAATTATTCAGAGTATAATTATGGTTTTTATAACTAAAATTTCTTCAAGAATTTAAAACAAGGAAAACACTCTGCCCCTGAGATAACTATTTATGGAAGTTTTGAGTGAAAAAGAGGATAACTGAAATACAATCATATTAAAAACACACACGAAATAGTAGTTTAACTATAACACTCTTCAATTCTTTAAGTCCAGGTTTTAACATTTGTGTCATGAAGTAAGGCAGTTCAATACCGTTTTAGAAATATATTTTCCATGCCAAATTACCAAGTCATTCAATTCTTAGTGAGAAATTGCTACCAAAAAATGTGGGGATAAAGTTTGATAGTTACCTCTAATATGTGCATGAAGTCTTTAAATATTCTTTTTCTTTCCGATTCTAAAGTAATGTCTTCAAATGCTGGTTCCTTCACAAATCTGTCCCTGATCTACACAACAAGAAGGAACACAAGATGAAGTATTAATATTAGAAATGAATGAATCAAAAAAGACAGTCGTGCCCTTAAGCATTACAGACATGATTTCATAAATAAAATACATATTATAGTGGTCCACGGGTATACTCACCCCAACAGGTTCACCGTGTTCAAATTGTTTAGCACTTTGAATCATCCATATTTTTATACCTATGGTTTTGACATTCAATTTTTCTGTATAGCCCATTTGTTTTACATATTTGGCAAAACATGCAACTTATATGAAATACGATTTGAGATGGGAATTTTTAAAAAATACCTGTTCTTATATAAAACACAACTTTAACCATTTAATTTTGCTACAGTTAAATAGGTAGTTCCCTGCCCCCATTTAACCACGAAAAAAACAAACCATTTAATTTCCCATAGTCAATACATTTCCCCTGCATTTTCTTCATTATACATAAGGGTGTCTGAAACAGCATTTCTTTTCCTTTTAGTCCACTGCTACAGACAACACAACCACAAATTTCCATTTATGAAACACTTTTGGTTTGAAACACTTAAAAGAAGATGGAGACAGGAATTCACGTGGGAAGAAAAGCATAATCCCTCTTCTAAAAAAAGACAAATGATAGACCAATGACTGGAAGTTTGGTTTAATGGGAAATGGAGGAAAAGAGCCATGACAATGAACTGAATTTTGAGGAAAACCAGAGTCCCATATTGTTACAATGGTTCTCAAAGCTGAATTAGCCAGTGGATGCTTGTGTTCTTATGAACAAGGCTGTTGGGAGGGGAGTTTTTATTACTTAGAAAAAAATCTACACTGAAATATGTTTCAGTAGGAAATATTTAAATGGAGGATGGCAAACAAATCAGCAGTTGTAAACAAGTAGTTCCAATGTAACAGAAACAAAGCACTTTTGGTTAAGCTTTCATCTCCCATATAATACGAATGTAGGAAACTATAACTTTTCTAAAATAATCATTTTGAAGTAGTACTGAAACAAACTGAGGACAATTCTACTGACATTCATTTGGGAATGACAAAGATTTAACGTGCAAAGTTAAATGTAAAGGACAAACACTAAATTGGAGACTACAAAATTTGCCACCCATAAAACGTTAGCATTCAAAAATCTAACAGCTAAGGTTTTCTAAGCATTTTAAAATGGCAGAATACATACATCTTCCCAAACAGCATCCAACTCAATCGGGGGTGCAGCTTGTTTCAACATACTCTTGAATGCAGACTCCTTCCGCTTCATCTTCCGAGCCTCCTCTTTTTCCCTTTCACGTTCACGGGCTTCTGCCTTTTCCAGGAGCTAAGGCAAATTAAAATGAAATCATTCAAGTGACAATGACAGTGAAATAAGAATGATCAGTTGGCTATGTGCACCTTTGACGTAAAGCCTACAGAGATACTTCAGCTCTAGCGTTTTCTAGCATTAACTGTTTGTGTCTATTTAAATCATCTATCCAATTATTTATGTTTAAAACCAGTATTTGTTCTGTTCTCAAAAAATCTCAAAAGCAGTTAAGGTCTAACAATTCAGAATGATGGTAACAGCATGCAATATTTACTAGTAGGAAGCATCAAGTTACAGTGTGAAGACACTGCTGAATTCCTAACACAGGGCTCACCTTATTTCAAGGATGGATATTTAAATTTAAACAAAAGTCTGCCTTTTACAGTTTGTAGTTTAGAAAACATTAAATGACAAGAAAGACATCAAGTAGGAACAGCATCTTACGATTACCTTTTTGGGTGTCTTATGACTGCTAATTTTACTGTAAAAAGACATTCCAATATAAAAGCCTAAGTCTGTTTGTCCGTAATGCTTTATTCACACTCTGATTGGCTGACAAACAGGAAGTGTGAAGAAGCGTTCAAACAGGAATTGGCAGTGGTGGAGCTCTGCCATGATGGTAGGGACACAGCAGACAGAGGGGGGTAGGTGGGGGCAACTGAGTGGACAGAACAGTGGGGGCAAGGCCAGCAGTGCTGGCCTCACACCCTCTGTCCTGCTCCTTTCATGTGATGATGATGGGGGGAAGGGGCAAGGAAACTAGGGCTGGCCTTGGCCCCCTTACAGGTGATGCCAGAAGTGGGGTGACAGCAGAGGCGATGGGGGGGGGGGAACCACCAGTGCCATCCTCAGCCTGCCCCTCCCCACTTCTGTTGTCGCCGCACAGGGCCTTGTGGGATGATGCAATTGCGGGGGGGGAGGGAAATGGGCCCAGACCCCAAGTAGCAGGAGGGAAGGTAGGAGGGGAACAGGCCTGAACAACACTTACAAAACTATTTTATTATGTCAAAAACACAACTTACACTATTGAAAGCCAGTTTGATATTGCCTGCATCTAAGGTTGTAGCTCTTTTAGTCGAACTGATGACTGCAACAAAGTCTTCAAAAGTTGTATTCACTTCAACTATAAATCCTTTATCCTGCAAGAGAACAACCTCTTTGATACCAGGTATGTCAGAACCTCTACATCAGGACCAAAGCACATCAGGGTTTCTAGTTACACTAACACAATTCCAAGCCAAGAGTTCCATCATCAGTTGAATTAGTTTGAATAATGTTGTGAAAACATATGGGAAATTTTCCTCACCTTTAAGATGTCTTTTATTATCTTCTTTTCATCATGGTAGCGTGCTTTCAAATCTTCAACATAAAATTTGAAAAGATCAAGCGCAGTCGATCCTAATAAAAACAAGGCAAGTCAAAAGGTAGTTCTAACAGAAAAGATGCACTTTTTAAAATTTAGAAAATATACAATTATCTCCGCTCTGTTCTAATATTATAAAAGCCTAAGTCCGTCTGTCCATAACGTTTTATTCGTACTCTGACTGGCTGATGGAAACAGGCAATCAGAGTGCTCCAAGTGTGGGGGAGCACCGGTATGATTCCAAAGCAATGCTAATGACCCGACAGCGGGTGGAGGAGCTGAGGCCAGCAAGAGGCAGAACAGCGGCAGCATGGGGCATTATGGGCAGCACTCCATCCCAGCCCCCTCCCCTCATCATTCTTGGCAGGCAATTGACTAGTTAAATAATGTCTACATAACTTCCTCTTCCAACTCTGTAGGAAATAACCTTACCAGGTTGGCCAAGCATATTAGTGAATCTGATATCAGAGCTTATGGTTGGATACAACTCCATCCAAGAAGACATTGAATGCAACTGCCCATGTTCATGCAATTCATCCAAAAATATCTGCAAAATGAGTGAAAGTGGATGGTGATATTCACATTTTTGAAGAGGCTTTGTGCATACTTAATTTTATAAAGATGTTGAACACTGTCAACTTAAACTTGTCGTCTTTTTAAAACACAATTTAGAAAGTTTCAGACACTGCATTTCACTTGTTTTCCCAAGCCTGTTATAATGTTCTAAATTGCTTTCCACATATTAAAAACAAACCATCCCCTTTTTAGCTATCGGGGAAACTGACTTAACTCCACATGAAACATGAAAATCTATTAATAAAATCCCCATAAAATTTAAAAAAAATAATGTCTCTCTCATTAATAGTTGTGTGCTAAATAAACAGAAGCAAAGAGGGGAAGGATTCAGAAATAAGCTTGATATAAACTGTTACAATAAAACACAGGGTAAAACAATTTACCTTCCCTTCAACACCTTTAGTGCTCGTCACATTTGTAAAAACAGGACAATGTTTTTATTAGGAAGACTGAGATCGCATGTAAGCAAATAAATCCTTAAAAAAAGTTAGCACTGCCAACAAAGGAGTTTTCACCTGTCCCAAACACATTTAAGTGATTTCAACTGACAAATAACACCTTGATATCAAAAGATAATCCCTAATCATCATCATATCTATTAAAAACTATTTCTAATTCACAAATTATTTTCAGTTCAACTAGAGCTATTTTTAAAAACTAAATATTCATTCCTTAAAATAATTTTCCTTGCAACATATACTTTGAAGACGATTAATTTTTAGAAAAGAAAACAATACAATACAACACAACAAGGTCATCAGTTTATGAAGAGGCTGGCATTCCAGTACTCTCAAACTTCCAGAAGCTAGGAAAAATCCTACATTATGAAATCAAACCACAGAAGTCAAGTCAAAGTATGAATTCAAATATAAATGCCTCAGAGTAATAAAGAAATTCAGATGAAAAGCTTATTAAGTACTTGGCAACACAAGATATAAATTTCTATATAGGCAGTCCTCAACTTGCAACATTTCGAGTTGTGAAGTTTTGCACGTACGTTTATAAATTGACACCATTTCAACTTTATGACATCAGTTTCAACTTGCAACGCTTGATCCAATGCAACACCACGCCAGCGAACAAGTTCGCTGCATCGCTCATCTCCCTGGAGAATATCTGTCCAAACTTCCTCGGACCCTTTCTTTAAGAAAGTAGATAACTCCAGAAAAATCTGCAGCCAAGACTCCTGAGAAGACTCCAGCCAAGAGCCCTTCAAAAAGTCTAGCAACGTCACCTCAAAGAAGTCTTTCCAAATCAATATGATTGCTATTTACAATATAAATACACTAATGTAGCTATATTACTCATCTATAATTGATCAAGTACAAAATTCTGGGTTATTTTTGGTGAAAACAAGGTATCGGGCCTTGGTTCAGGAACTAATCCCCCATTTATAACGTTGTTTCTTATGGGAAAATTGGTTCTGAGTTACGCAGTTTTCAGGAAATTGTATCGGAAGTCTGAGGACTACCTGTACTTAAGTTATTAGCAGTATCATCCATTACCAATGATAAAAGAGTTGGTTCTTGATTTTCTTAAACATCTGTGTGCATGAAAATGTACTGATTTAAATGACTTCCTTTTAATAAAAATACATCTACCAGGTTTTCTTTTTAAAACAGGCCATGCTCACTGAAAGGGCAAGAGAAAAAAGCCTCAACCTCATTTGAACAATTTGTAGACTGGCACACGAGCTCCATTTTGTCTGAAGTGTTCTAACAAACTGTACAATGAATCCAATAATCTTTTAAGTGTTGCCAACAGTATGAACGAACCTTTAAGCCACATTATAGGTAAAGGAAAGAGACTGGAAAAACTCACAACTGAGTTTTGCTAAATTATAAGTGCAAATACCTAGAAAATTAAAAAAAAAAAAATCCAAATTCATATCCATAAAATACTTAAAGCCTTTCAGCCAGGTCCAACAAGGCATCTCCCCTGGTAGGGAGATGCCTTGTTGGACCTGGTGCTGGCCACAGGTGACAACCTGGTGAGGGGGCTACAGGTGCTAGACCACCTGGGCGACAGTGATCATTGCCTGCTGAAACTCACCATCCAGCACAAGGTGGCAAAGGCCTGCAGTAAGGCAGCAGCCCTAGATTTCAGGAGGACAGACTTCAATGAACTAGTCGGGGACTGTGGTGTCAACACCACACAGTCAAATGGGTCGTCAACTGGCTGGAGGGCCGCACTCAGAGTGGTGGTGGACGGGTCCTATGGGACTTGGAGGGATGGGGGCAGTGGGGTTCTGCAGGGCTCGGTCCTCAGGCCCGCACTGTTCAACATCTTCATCAGTGACTTGGACGAGGGGGTAAACAGCACCCTGTTCAAATTCACAGATGACACCAAGATGTGGGGGGAAGTGGGCATGCTAGAAGGGAAGAATAGGCTGTAATCGGACCTAGACAGGTTACAGGGGTGGGCGGATGAGAACAGGATGGGTTTCTACACTGACAAGGGTACTGCACCTGGGGAGGAAGAACAGCACCATACCTACAGGCTGGGGAACTCCCTTCTCGTCAGTGCAGAGGCAGAAAAGAAAATTGGAGTCATTATTGATGCCAAAATAAACATGGGCTGACAGTGTGGGGATGCAGTCAGGAAGGCCGACCGCACCTTGTCATGCATCCACAGATGCATCTCAAGCAGGTCCAGGGAGGTGATCCTCCCCCTCTATTTATCACTGGTCAGGCCGCAGCTGGAGTACTGCGTCCAGTTCTGGGCACGGCACTTCAAGAGGGATGCGGACAGCATGGAGAGGGTCCAGAGGAGGGCCACTCGCATGGTCAGGGAGCAGCAGGGCAGGCCTACGAGGACAGGCTACGGGACCTGAACCTGTTCAGCCTCCATAAGAGAAGGCTGAGGGGGGATCTAGTGGCCTGTTACAAACTAGTCAAAGGGGACCAGCAGGCACTGGGGGGAGTCCCTGTTCCCCTGAGCATTGCCAGGAGTGACTAGAAATAATGGTCACAAGCTGACAGAGGGTAGATTCAGATTAGACATCAGGAGGTGATACTTCACCTGTCAGGGTGGCTAGGATCTGGAACCAACTTCCAAGAGAAGTGGTGCTGGCTCCTACCCTGGGGGTCTTTAAGACAAGGCTTGACAATCACCTTGCTGGGGTCATTTGACCCCAGTACTCTTTCCTGCTATGACAGGGGGTCAGACGTGATGATCTGCTCAGGTTCGTTCTGACCCTACTAACTATGAAACTATGAAGCCCACAGTAAACCTTAAGACCTCATATAAGCAGAATGTTGTGCTTACTACAGAAACAAATTAAGCTTAGCTCATTTTGAATTGGAAATTAAATTCTAGTCTCAACAGCAATCACCATTACTAACAGGCATCTTTGCTGGGTGTGGTGTTTTATAGGACAAAAAAAAGGTTGTCCATCAATAGGAACTTGCAATAGTAAAACAATCTTGCAGACACATTTTATTAAAATAATTTAACTCATGCAAAAGGCCCACCGATTGTCCTTCATTTATTTCTAGGTGTATTAAACAACCAAAGTGATGGATCAAGTTGGGAAAGAGTTAAGCAATGCATCTAGGCTAAATAACATGATTACAGAAGAGAAAGCAGGCACCAGATCCTGCCCAGGGAACGTAAGTGATCCAGCTGCCTGTGCCTCTGGTTTGCTGAGTGTTTGTTTGCTGGGCTGTGTGCATTTGGGTACTCTGAGAAGCTGAGAGTGATTGCTGACTGCAGTGATTGCTGACTGGGCCTGACAGAAACCCTAACAAGGGAGAAGAGCTAGTCCAGGCCCAGCAAGGCATAAAAGGAGACTCCCCAGGGAAATGAAACCAGTGACCAGCAGCTGTAATCAGTTTGCAGGCAATTCACTGGCCAGTTCTGAGGCCAGTTTATGGTGTTCCCAACCTTTTTTTTTTTTTTTTTTTTAAAATCGAGGGATAAGTCTTTCTGCTTGGCATGAGGAAGTGGGGGAAAAATGGGAACCCTTTGTGGCCACCAAGAAATAAACAGGCCAGTTCCAGGTGGCCTCGCTAGGGAAGGTCTGTTTGGAAGAAGAGCAGTAAGAGAGAAGGCAGATTAAGAGACCCAGGGAAATGGCTGGAGGGCGTCTGCTTGCACCCGTGAGGTTTTTGTCCAGGTAGGACCACTCACCATAGACACTTCCACCCAGGTCCAAGTTTCATGTTGTGGGGACTGCAGCTTGCAAGTTCCTTTCAGTGACAGCCAGGTCGAGGAGTGCCTGGGGTACGAGTGGTGCCTCCTGGTGATGTCTCCCAGGGAACTGGCAAGTGAACTAAAGGAGGAGGTGGCAAGGCTCCAAAGCGTTCTCTGCCATTAGGCACTCATGGATTTGATGGTGGAGGAGACCTCTGGGATTGTGGAAGAAATGCCAGATGAAACACTAGAGAACAGAGAGGACATGGACACACAAGAGGGTGGAAGCTGAGGCTTCTGACTTCTGGCAGCAAGGCAGGTCTTCACCTCCACCTGCAGTCATTCATCTGGAAAACAGATATGCAGACCTAGCAGCACAGAAGTAAGAACATGTTCCATTGGTGGAAGAAGACAGTTTAGGCCTCACCAAGGTGGGACCACCACCAAAAAGGAACAGGTGGTGGTGGCTGAAAGTCTTCAACCACCAGGGGACAGAGGGAGCCATCCGCCGACCTGACCTATTGTCTTGGGAGGTCTGCTGCTTGCCTGGACCCTGGATCCAAGATGTCATAGACAGACTACTGAGGCTCCTCTGGCCCTCTACTACCCCATGCTGCTCATCCATGTGGACACCAATGATACTGCCAGGGGAGAGATCCTGAGTGTATCAATAGGGACCATAAGGCTCTGGGGCTCAGGTTGTTTTCTCATCAATCCTTTTGGTCAAATGAAAGGGCCCCAAGCAGGAACAGGTGCATCCTGCAGATCAACACCTGGATGCGCAGGTGTTGTTGCCACAGGGCTTGGCTTTTTCGATCATGGGATGTTGTTTTAAGGATTGCTAGGAAGAGCTGGGATCCACCTGATGAAGAAAGAGTCTTCACAGACAGGCTTGCTAACTAGGTTTGCCAGGGAATGGAGACCAAAGCCCTGAGGTGAGTGGAGAAGCAACCTTGTGACAGAGAATGCAGAAAAGGCTGAAGTACTCAATGACTTTTTTTTGCCTCCTCTTCACAGGTGAGGTCAGCTCCCAGGTTACTGGAACAGGCAGTACAGTTTGGGAAGGAAGTGAGCAGCCCTCAGTGGTGAAAGAACAGGTTAGGGACTACTTAGAAAACCTGGGCGCGTACAAGTCTATGGGGCCGGATGGGATGCACCTGAGCATCCTGAGGAAATTGGCTGATGTGACTGCAGAGCCATTGGCTATTATCCTTGAAAACTCATGGTGATCAGAAAAGTTCCCAGATGACTGGAAAAGGACAAACAGTGCCCATATTTAAAAAAGGGAACAAGGAGGACCCAAGGAACTACAGACCAGTTAGCCTCACCTCAGTCCCTGGAAAAAGCACAGAGCAGATCCTCAAGGAACCCATTTTTAAGCACTTGGAGGAGAAAAAGGTGATTAGGAAGTCAGCATGGATTCACCAGGGGCAAGTCATGCCTGACCAATCTGACTGCCTTCTAAGATGAGGTGACTGGCTCTGTAGATGCAGGGAGACTGGCAGATGCAGTGTACCTTTGATTTTAGCAAGGCTTTTAATATTGTCTCCCACAGCATTCTCACAGGCAAGCTAAGGAAGTATGGGCTGGATGAATGGACTGTAAGGTGGATAGAAAACTGGCTGGAGCATCAGGCTCAGAGAGTAGTAATCAATAGTTTGATGTGTAGTTGGCAGCAGGTATCAAGTGAGGTGCCCTAGGGGTTGGTCCTGGGGCCAGTTTTGTTCAATATTTTCATTGATAACCTGGAAGACTGCATGGAATGTACCCTCAGCAAGTCTGCAGATGACACCAAGCTGGGGGGTGTAGTAGATATGCTGGAGGGTAGCGTTAGGATTCAGAGCAACTTAGGCAAATTGGAGGACTGAGCCAAAAGGAATCTCATGAGGTTCAACAAGGACAAGCGCAAAGTTCTGCACTTAGGACAGCACAATCCTACACACGAGTACAGGCTGGGAGCCAGAGGCGATCCATAGGGGGTGGACGTGCACCCCCTGCCAGGCTGTGCTCCCTGTTTAGCTGACAGGCAGGGGGGCAGGCAGAAGCACCAGTGCCCCTCCTGCAAGTGCTGGCTGGGGAGCAGGGCTGCCAGCAAAAGCAGCCGTGGAGCTCCAGAAGCAGCGTGGCTGCTTTTATGGTAAGATTGGTGCTGCTGTGGCCAGCAGGATCAGCCACTGGGGGACACCCCCCGGTTGCTGACTCAAGAGGCACCAGACGCCCATGCTGGGGGCTGACTGACTGGGAAGCAGCTCTGCAGAAGAGGACTGGGGGGTTTACAAAGGACAATAAGCTGAATATGTGCCAGCAGCGTGCTCCTGTTGCAAACAAGGCTAACAGCATACTGGTCTGCATTAGTAGGTGTGCTGCCACTAGGCCAAGGGAAGTGATTCTTCCCCTCTATTCTGCACTGGTGAAGCCACATCTGGAGTACTATGTTCAGTTTTGGGCACTCCACTACAAAAAGGATGTGGACAAATTGGAGAGTCCAGCAGAGGACAACAAAAATGGCTAGGGGAGGGTAGAGGGTGGTGGGATTTAATAACAGCCTTCAATTACCTGAAGCGGGATTCAAAAGAGGATGGAGCTAAACTATTCTCAGTGGTGGCAGATGACAGAACAAGGAGCTATGGTCTCAAGCTGCAGCAAAGAAAATTTAGGTTAGATATTAGGAAGAATTTTCCTACTAGGAGGGTAGTAAAACACTGGAACAGGTTACCCAGAGAAGTGGTAGAAGCTCCATCCTTGAAGGCTTTCAAAACCCAGCTAGACAAAGCTTTGGCTGGGATCATCTAGTTCGGGCTGGTCCTCCTTTGAGCAGGGGGTTGGATTAGATGACCTCCTGAGGTCACTTCCAACCCTTTCTGTGATTCTACGAAAGAATCACATCACAGCCAAAAGTTTAAACCAGTTTTTAAAACAAAAATTTAATATTGGTTCTGAAGCCTGAGATTAAATAATTGACCTTGCTCATGCATTCTTCCTATCCAGTGCCTCTTCTGCATGCAGAAGTGTAACCAAGCTCTTAGCATCAACAAAACGTCAAATTATTTACGAGAATCATAGCCAAGGTATTCTCATTTATGTTCCGCTTATTAGCATACTATTGATCACCTAGGATATGTAGTGACCACATTCTAAGACAGCTTTAAAGTGTCCAAAATATCTGAACCTGTTAGCTTCCCAAGTTAAAAGATTTTTATCCACCTGAAAAGATTCTCTATTTTTACGCTGTCGGCGCCTTTCCCTCAGCAAACTCTTTTGTTTTTCTTCTTCCTCCTCTTTCTCCAGAGCCCTGATGTGTTCTTCAAAACAGATGAGGGCGTCTTCTTTATCCATATCTAGAAATCATATAGGGAGTTTGAAATCAAAATATTTCTTACTTGACTATTTCTATTAGCAGCTCCTCTCCTCAGTCATAATTAATTTTATAATGGTAAAGGACATTACTCAATAGCAGTAAATAAGGAGAAGAAAAACAGTGCAGTAAAATAGGTCTCACACTACTGAATCCTAGTCAAGGAAAAGGAAACTTCTCTAAGGAAGTTTGTAGGCGGGAAGAAGGGCCCTTGTGTTACCCCCTCCCCCCATGCCCAAACTTATATAGTAGCTATGGGAAAAAGTACAGGAGGCACGTGTCAAATTCATGGAGTCATGCTCTGTTCTTGGACAACACGAACCAAATCGGTCTTTGTAGGGAACCAAGGTGTGCTTCTATCAGAGAGAATGAGTTCCTTTCTAACTTTAAATTCTGTCTACGCTAGAGTTTGAGAGCTGAGGCACAGACCACACCTTCTTGATAGGGTTGATAGACATTTGAGGGTCTTTATGGGGGTGAGGGACAGAAAGTGGCTGCTGCACTTGATACTCACTGTAAAACATTGCTCCAAATCCCAGAGCCTAGCTGGCACAAGGGCGATTCAGTCTCCATGACAAGGCAATTGCTTGCCTCACTATTAAGATTATAAAGAAGATTATCAATATTTTTTTCTAAAGCTAAGGGGTGTGGTGGCAAAATGGTTATGACATCTCACTATGGCTCTGAAAGCAAGAGTTTAAGCCCTGTCCTGGACTGATGTCAAAGGCCATCTCTGGCTGATCCAGTTCTAAAAGGGTACAGCATCATTTGGGCTGTGGAATCAAAGATGGCCAGAGTGCTAGCATCACTTCCTTCTGTACCATTAGTTAAGAAAATTGTGCATTTTAACTACAGTAGCCCAATGAGGTGTTGTGGCTTGAATATACCTCCCTTCCTCTTGTGGAGCTAAGGGCTGAACAGAGCAGATTGTTTTACAAGGTTGCTTAGCAGCTGTTCTAATTAGCTGCCGCAAGACAAACCATGTTTAACTATCTGGAATCATTAACATTAAACCAGTTTCATGCCATCTTCTTGAAGAGATTTCTGAACATTATTTTCTTACTCTGAAGTTCTTCATCTTCTGCAAATGTAGGGTTGTCCATCAGATATTGCTGAGCCTCTGACCAAGTGGTGCAATAAGTTACATTAGCCATATTATCCAGTATGTTTTTTAGAGCCTCCCAATTCCTTTTTCGCAACTGCTTGGCTTGTTCCTAAAAAGAGAAACAACAGTCAAGGGCAAAATAAATAAATAAATAAATAAATTTTTCTTAATACCGTATCATGCAAGAACAAAAGCCAAACTATATCCAAAGAACATGACAGCATTCTAGACACAGTTGTATACAAAAATCTAATTTTACTTTATTAAATAAAGTGACTGGTTGAATCCACAGTCATGTAATCTTTTATTGATCTTGTCTCATCTTTCTGGTCAATTCCATAAAACCCCTTACCTTAATCAAGTATTACCAATGAGTAACTGTTCATTTTTAAGATAGTAAAACACCTGTGCTGTGCTGATGCTATGGCCTACTCAGATGTTGAAGGAGCCATTTTGCCTAGCAGATCTAAAACGATGGTTCTAGTGTTTATAAATAATAAATCATCTAACAAACATTAGAAAACGCAAAAACTTTGAAGTTGTCCATTACTTTTGTCTTGAAACATACCTTCCTCTACATACCCCAATATACCTTAGATATGTAAGTGGATTCACTATTTCACACTAGTTGGAAAAATACTGTGTAATGTTACTACACAAAATTGAGCAGCTCCTATAGTTCAGAGGTTAACAAATGATCCCTATTATACACAGGGCCAGATCTTCATTTGGTTAAATCATAGTTCTGCTTGAAGTCAAAGGAAATATGACAATTTATACCACTTAAGGACTTGGCCCAAGATTTGTTTCAATACGTGGTTCAGATCAACATTACTTAAAAGTACTTTGGAACAAAAACTAATTTATAAATACGTTATATCCACATTAAAAGACTGAGTAGGATTTTCTTAGTGAAACAAGACATTAATAATCCTAACAATTAACAATCACCAGAGCTAGTTCAATAAAAAAGGGCAACAGTAAGTGGGATTTTTTTTAAGTTTTACTAATTCAAAACAAACAAAATCACTTACAAATTCTTTACTTTCCAGAGCAAGTTTAAATCGGTTTTCTTTCAGATGGAGCTTAAAAAGTAACAAAGAAAAAGAAAAAGTTACCTTCTCTTTCTTAGATAAGAAGAACAACACATCTTCATAAATTTCAAGACGATCACGCTCTGATATTGCATTCCAGACCTCCATCTCTCCAAACATTTGTTCAGCTTTTCTGTTTAGTTAAAGGAAATAAGAAGAAGTCACATATAACCATTTTGTCCAACACCAATTTAACCATCACTTTGAATGACTACAAATATAAGTGATCTGGATCACAATCAGCTACTTTTCTGGTGTATGGATTACAGATACAAAATTTGTTAGGTGCATCTCTTGGGTCAACTGATGCACATTACTACAAAAAAAATTCTTATTAGTTTTTGTTACTTACCTGGACAGTGAACAAGAATATTAAAAAATATAGATTCCAATAGCTTAAATAATGTATTTTATAGGAAAGAATTCAGAAAGAGTACCACCCATAATCCATGAGAATGATATGAAACCACAATGCACTGTGGGATGCAAGTGACAGTAAGGAAAACTAGGGCTGTGTTTTGATTTGGCTTCAGATTCAGCCATTTCGGAGGACAGTGATTCACTTTGGCATTTCATATCACTGTGCTGTTTTGTTTCAGCTGAATCTCCTGTGAATCTGGTTTAAACGGGCTGCAAGGGAAGCTTCACACAGCCCTACCCAGCTGGGCAGGGCTTGGGGCCCCAACAGGGAGCAGGACAGGGCCATGGGTGACTTGCCCAGTGGATGGAGAGGGCTGCTGCCCTCCGTGCAGGTGAGGAAACACCTGCGCAGCTCTCTGATCCCTGTTGTGGTGGGTCACAGGCCAAAAAAGCAGCACAGAATTGCGAGCAAGCCTGCTGGTCCCTGCTGCGTGACCTGGCTCTGCAGGGAGCAGAGATCTGGGGCTGAACAGGAGGGGCAGCAGCAGGGAGGAGACCCCAGCATGGATCTCTGTTCCCTGCGGAGCCAGGTCATATGGCAGAGATTCTCCAGCCCCCAGTTCAATTCCCCAGCCCTAGGCCCGCAGCAGCAGCCTGCTGAAACCCCACATGCAGATCCAGGGCCCGTGCACCCCAGGAAGAGCTGGGGGAAGTGATCAAAGAGCTAGATGTTAATATCAGAGCAGTCCTTGTCCCACTTTCTCCTCTTTCCTCTTAGGTTTTAATTCCCTGAAAGCCCGGCTCCAAAACTCCCAAACATTTCAAAAATGGGAGTGAAGAGAAAGTTGAAATATATTCAATAAAGTGGTAGTGGCTCACCATGACTTAAAAAAAAGAGTTGGAGCTGAGGGAGTCTGTGGTTAATGGGCATATCTATCTATCTGCCTTACTCAGATGGACTGTACTACTCTTGTGGTAGGTTCCCATTGCATATTTGCCCAGAGTGGCACATATTTTGGAATCATGCTCAGTATTTTCTGCATTTAAATCAACTTCAGTTGGTTTCCATTAGTGGGCACATTCTGCTTTTTAGTTCAAAGATAGATAACGTATCTAATGTGGTTTCCTTGCATGCAAATGTAAGACAATGGGCCTTTGCCCCCATGCTAATTTGGTGGGGAGGGGTGTCTTGTATTTGAATAAATGTGGTAGTTATTTTGATATTTTATATGCTCCGAAAGAAACTCACATGGGTAACAATAATAAAAGACATATTAAAAATTAAACACAGAGCTCAAACGGGGAAGGGAAGAAAGAGGAAAAAAGATTGAGAAAAGTCATCTCTCTTATAATGCCACTCCACAGTCAAGAGGCAGCAAGATCAGAACCAGCACACATGTCTATTATGTATAATACCGAAGTATGTAAAAGTAACTTAAAAGTGTTTCAGTTTCTTTCACTCCTAGTTAGTTGAGATCCAATAATAATCAGTTCTAATATTTTGTCCATGGCTTACAAAGAGGATAAAATTTATACTTGTAGTCCCAAGATTTATCAGACTGAACGTTACCCAAAAGTTAATATTCACCAGTTATGTAGCCAACCAGGTTTAAAGGTTGAATTTGAAAAACAAATGCACTGGTTTTATACATTAAGTTGCTCTTACTTATATCTTGTTGTAGATGTCATCTTGTCATGGTTTTCAAGAAAACGCTGGAAGGATTCTTTAGCTTCTTTGTATTTTGACCTCGCTTCTTCTTTTTCTTCCTTTTCTGTCTGAACCTTGTAAGCATTAAAGGCTTGCTTTTTTTCACTCAACTTTGCCAAAGCACTAAATGTGAAGGGAAAAACAAAAATAAACCAGACGCTTAATTACACAAAACTGGAATCAAATTAGAAAAGAAAGAATGCAAATCTCATATTAGCATACCTTCAGACACAAGACAAATTTTAATAATGAAGGGTGGTAAAATGAACTTAATTCTATGGAAAAGCACAAAAACAATATTTATATTGCTGTACCAGCTTTCATTTCAATAAACTGCATTAGAAAAAAATGGCATTGTGGGATAAAAAATAAAATATTAGAGGTGCACCAATACATTGGTCACATATCAGATTGGTATCAATATAAAGAAAACTGTCTGCATTGGGCCCAATGGGGCCAACAATTTGGCTGAGAAATGCCCATGCTGCGCAGCCGGCAATGTGGAGAGCTGCCTCCAGCTGGTAAGAGCAGTGTGGTGAAAGGAAACAGGGGAGGGACACAGATCAACATCCCCTGTAGTGAGGGACTTGGCAGGGGCAGAGGCAGTCGCTGCTCTGGCAGGGCCAGAGCAACGTCTTGTGGTGAGGGATGCACCCCTACAAAATAGTCTTCTACAGAGGTACTGTCATCAGAAAACACTTGGACACTCCATATACATAAAAATTATCAAGTGTGCTCAATATTTAATAGGTCCCACAGAATTCTCAGCATCTCCATTAAAAACAGAAGTCCATTTCAGGACAGATTTTCAAAACATATGTAGACAATTTAATTATAGTTGTACTGCTAATGCTGGCATAATATTCATTAGATTTTGGGTCCAAGATCATGAATCATTCCATTAGTCATCTTCATGCAGGTCAAGACATTACCTACTTTTGAACGTGTACAAAGAGGCAACTGGCTTAGCATACAAACATCTGTATTTCATTCAACCATAATTTGTTCATAAAGAACTACAATGTAAATTCAAGGATCAAAATAGAGCATATGTTTGTAAGCAACGCAGCAGTAAGTAAGAAGTACCTGTATCTTGGATCATTAATGATCATTTTCATAGCTTGTTCCCAGGAGGCATTGGAGGGTACACGCTGTGAAGACATTAAATCAATAATGTAACTATAGATTTTGCATCAACATCCTATGTTTGTTTCCTCAGAAATATTCAATCTGGGAGGTGAGATCCCTCCAACAGGCTTTTCCCTGACTTGATTAGAAGAGTTGAAAAGAAATATAATACTCCCCTTTAATAACTTTATTAGTAATATTAAAGTGATGTTGTCATAACATCAATCAACAGAAAAACAAATTTCAGGTTTTAGGCTTATCACTATTTTTATCCTCTGATTGTTCTTCAAGTAACTCCTGCCTCACACTACAGTGAAAAATATTCTAGAGGAACTCTTAACAACTGAGCTATATGGAAAGAAAAATCCAGTATTGACTCATTTTTCTTCCAACCCACTTGTCTTTTTAATGGTGAGGAATTCAGAGAGCAAATCAAAGAGAGACTTAAGTTAAAATACTTTTGATGCTGCAGAGAAGTAATAATATGGTTAAACGATTATAAAATTTCAGCTATGCAGTTGTCTGTAACAGCAAGATTATGACTTCCTAAGAATAAATTTTAAGGGAAAATTTTGTCTTTAAATGGAATTTTCTTTAACAATTTTGAGAAACAGAAGAAAAAAGGAGATAGATTTTAAGGTGTTAGATCCACTCCCCTCCTCATACACTCCAGGAACCTGTTCAAATATCTGTTGTTAAAAGCGTTTTTACTTTTGTAGGGCTGGATTTTTAGAGCCCTGTCACCAAAACAACAGCTTCACATGGTAACCAATCAATCATAATTTCTTGGACAACAACTGGAATTTTTACTTGGATTATAGTTGCTGTGGGTGGGAGAGGAGAAACAAAAAGAAAAACTGAACTGAGAAAGCCCTAATTAAAACACAAACATCTCTAATAAAAGACTTAAGTATACTCTTTCTATGACACAGTTTTTTTCTTCCTTCAAATCAGCTTTTTAATACTAAGATTTTCTTTTGGAAAACAAGAGAGAAGAAATAGGACTCAAGAAAGCACATTTTGTAGTAATTCTAGAAGTTAAGGTAAGTTGACCCAATTTAAAAACCTTTTCTTTCAAAAGCTCTTTAAATGCTTGTTTCGCTTCTTCTTTTGTATTCCACGTATATGTTTTTTTAACTGGCTGGGCATCGTCCTCCTCTTTTTTAGGAGTAGCACTATAAATAAGAATTGATAAAGAGAATAATTAGACAAGTAAATACCTAATTTAGCAGTTTAACAAACAGTTATAGGCACCTATAATTGACTGGATAGGCACCTGGCTGGGGTCTTATGACCCTCCCACCCCCCCCAGTGCTCATTCCTGCCCATGGCAGGGGGTCGGACTTGATTTGTCTAGGTCTTCTGAGTCATTGATTCTATGATTCTATGAATTACCATTAATTTTAAAAATAAACAATCAAGAGAACATTGCTGAAAAACAGCATTCATAATTTTAACAATAAACTTCATTTATATAAAGTGCTTATCAGTCAGAAATAAAATACACACTTGTGAAAACCCCAAGCCTCAGATCCAAGTTAAGGATTTCATTACAGAACAACTTTAAAAGTACCTTTCTCTTTAGAATGACAAGATGCTGCTGCAATCAACCAACCTGTTCTAGTTCCTTGCCTTTCCATTTAAAGTGGGAGAAAGAGGTAAGGCATTGCCCATGAAGGGATCTTGCCTTTGCCACTTACTATTAACCCAGTCTCCTGACCTCCCAGTTGCAACAAGTTCTCAGGCTTTCAGCGATGAAAGGCAAAGTGTGTATAGTTTGTCTCTCTAGAGAAGAGATCGTACACACCTTTATAGCTGTTCTGATTTATTTGGATTGTTTAGCCACAACATTTTTTCTTATTATACACAAGAATGTAGGCGTTTCAGAAGTACTGCCTGTTTAAACTGCACTCAGGTCAGTAAGAAGTTTAGTAATTTTTCCACACTTGACAGTGTGAACATTTATCCAGCATCTCTCAAAACATTTCAGATTTCTTTAAAATAAATTGAGTCATAAGAATTTCCTATTAAATCTGTAATGAGATGAAGAACTAATTAAAGATTTAAAGGGAATTGGTTGGCTTTGTTTTTTTTTGTTTCTTTTTGTTTTTAAAGGACTGAGCGCCTTTTTCTGCGCTCTTTATTTCTTACTCATTTCTCTTTGCAAAGTCTCACTCACTTCCCCACCCCCTTTTTGTCTCAGTAAAAATGCCAAGAGAAACTCTAGTGTTTAGAACCTTGTCTCCCTTCTGGAACTCTGAACTCTTAAGAAAGTGTTAGACAATTGCAGCCAACCCAAGTCACAGGATTTTACTTACTCTGCTGAACCCTCCTGCTTAAAACCTTCCTCTGCTGTGTTTGTGACAGTTTCTGCATTCTGTTCCTGTACAACGGGAGTAGCATTGGTTTGCTGCACTTGTTCATCAGCTGTAGCTGTACCTGTACTTTCATTTTCTGCAGCAGTTGCAGTAACACTACCAGTAGCAGCTGCAGAACTAGTAGTAGAAGCAGTTTCACTTTCTGAGGCAGCTGTTGCAGCAGGGGTGGCAGTAGTTGCAGTAGCAGCTACAGTAGTTTCAGCAGCTGCAGAAGTAGTGGTGGTGGTTGTTGTATTGGTTACTTCCGTTGCAACAGCAGCTGTAGATGTAGCTGGAGTTGATTCTTCTGGTTTGCTGCTGAGTATGTCAAAAGAGAAATAGAAAGAGCAATTAAATAAGCATTATGTCAATTAAGCTTCAGGGAAAAGTATTTCAGTTAAAGGAAGTTTCTAAAATACACAGTTAGTAGACCCACCCTACAAAATGTTTTTCCACAAGTAATAAGGAACAAAAAATAAGGTTATAAGGACAATCTTCAAAGCAGAAGTACTTTAAGATAATACAGCTGAAGAATAAAATGAAAACTAGACAACAAAAATGAAGGCAGACTTTTTTTTTTTTTTTTTTTTTTTTTTTAGGGGATCAGGGAAATACTTTTTATACATTTTGTACTGATGACAAGTTTTTAAGTGAACATACCTGTTTTCTTCTGCTTTAATCATTGCTATAAGGAAAAGAAAAATATAATTTCAAAACAATTTTTTTCAAAAGCGGCTTATGTTTATGAAAGTTATTGTTATTTTAAAAAGGCAGTATGTATAAGTAGATCATTATTTTAAATATGCTTCAATAACTTTAAAAAAAAATCAATTAGAATTAAATGATGCAAAATCAAATCAGAACATAAGAACTCTGACCTAACAGTTTTTTGCAACCCCTACTTGCTCTTTTGTGGTAATTTTAAAAGCTATTAGGGTTAACACACGTATGGGGTTTAGTCAAGTTCTTTTGGTAATCTTTTCTATCTAGTTTTTATCTAGTCAATGGTTTCTTCTTTAATTTATATATTTAAACTTCTCATCTGTGATCTAACCTTCCTTTAATAAACAAAAAATCTATATATTTCTTGTCTGAAGTTATTTTACCTTCAATATCAAGGTAAAATAGTACCTACACAAACAGTAAACAGAGCAGTACATGTCACCTGTTCAAGGTAAGAAGCTATTTTTTTGAAATAGGTCAGAAGGAAATCCAAATGTGATGTAAATTTATATTTCTACCTCTTGTGACCTAATATTTTTCAAACAAAGAAGCATCTCTGGATGCATGGTATTGACTTCAACATTAAATCATGCAAGTAATGATGAATAATAATTAGTTAAATATTATTTGTTTCATTTTTATCGAAGTCATTCACCAAGCAAAGCTAGTGGTAATGTTTATATTCAACTAAAACAACATGCATCATTAGTAGTTTTAGTACACTGCAGATGATACTGTAATAGTGAAGCATTTAATATATGAGACTACCAATGCTGAAACAAGAACAGATTTCTTTCTACTTTATAATTATTTACTGAACAAGTTCCTTCACTTATTTTACTCCACTCAGTTTCTAATAAGAATTGCTTCAACAGTAAGACGACAGTGCAAATAGTTCATATATAAACAACATTTTCAAAATTAACAGATTTTCAGTGGCCATAATGTTACCTTCAAGATCCTCAAGTTCTTTAGGTTTTGCCCACCGTGACTCTTTTGTTTGGGAATTATAGTAGTAAGGCTTTCCTGAATCAGATTTGTACTCTTTCCAAGGACATTTAGATAATAATTGCTGATGCGCAGAAAAAATGCACAGAAAAAAAAATCAAAATCATATTAAATCAATTTTGTAACACTAAAAGATTTCTACAAAACAATCTCTAAAATAAACATTACAACAAAAAATCTTAAATGTTAGTACATAAAATGAAAAACATTTCTCAAGAACAGTAGCAAGCAAACCCAATATCATTTTAATTCCAGAAGCAGAGGACCCTAAAAATCTGTACTTTATACAGCACTGATTTTTGAAGTTCTGAAACAATTTCTTTAAATCTTTTGCCTTAAAGACCTCTTTATGCAATTATAAATGCAAAGCTTTTCTAGTATTTATAAAATCAGTTGGATTAGTTTTGGGGTCTTCTGTGGTCAGATTCAAGATACTGAAATAAAAAATTCTGATCCATGTCACATGGTGGGCACATTATGCCACTTATGCTACATGGTTATCTACACAGGAAAATGTACCAGTCTAACTATACCATGACAATCATTGTTGCTGTTATAACAACTGTTTTGCACCACGATAGCTTCACTGTTAAGTTTCTGTCCAGATACAAGCTCACAGTAAACCATTCCAAAGCTTTCATTTGAGCTCAGTTTACCTCAGCAGGTGTTTTAAGATCATCTGGTTTCTCCCATGTGGATTGCTTTGTTTCAGTATTATAATAATAAGTTCTTCCATCAGGTGATTTATGTTCAGTCCATACAGATTTCTACAGGAAAACATAAAACAGATCATCAAAGAGGTATAAAATGTGCTTTTCTCTGGAATGGTTTAAAAAACGCCAACAGCAAAATTCAATACAAAGGGAAAATGGTGAAACCTGTTTAGACTGGTCTTCAGTTACCGAACTGTTGACTGTGGTGGTTTGCTGGGCTGAACAGACTACTGGATGTCCGGTCTGAGAAAAAGAAGAGACATTTCTGAAAATGCATACCCATTTCTCCTATTCATTTAAAAAATGCCAAATAAAAAAGTACTAAGTGGGAAACTGGTAACCTTCACAAGAGCCAATAGCTATAAGTATGGCAAAAACATTACAACTTTAACCCTGTTTCATTCAGAGTTAAAGCTCCATTGATTTTGCTCACTTATACCACTATAGGAGCATAAAGGCATAGCAGACACCTGTAACGATGCCTGCTCCCAAGAGACAATTCTTCATTCCTCCTTAAAGTGCTTAGAAGTTATATCTGCCCAAAGCCTTGAGACCAAGTGTGCTAAAAAACAAACATTAATCCATCAGAAACACAATATAAAAGTCCATGGCAGTTAAAAGAGCTCAGCACACCACACATTCTAGTCCAAACTCTAGTCCTTTAAAATAATGACTTGCTAAATTTATAAATGACAAGACTACAACAAAGGGATGCATGCTTGCTACAGGAATACATATGCCATTGGAGCTTTTAAACGCCTTATACTAGTTGTGGACTGGTGTTCTGATGATATATTTTTTTAAAAAGCTTGATCCCTGAGCTTGGAAGCTGATCTATAATGGGTGAGTACTAAGTGAATTTACACAGTCGCTGTATTTCCATTAAGGCTTCTGAAGCCTTATTTTGCTTACCTGAGTTCCTGGAGGTGTCGTACCTACAAAAAAAATATCAGAATGAGAAAACAGACAAGTTATATTTTTCCCCCCATCCCAGCTTACTACAAAAGCGGCTTACTGTAAAAAAAATAAAAAAAAATAAAAAAAATAAAAGATTTCAAGAAAACTGAAGAAAAGTTATCAACCAGTGACTGCAGTTCAAGCAGATTATCCATATGGATTAACATTGCTGGAACAGTCAGGCTTAGAGACATCCAGGCAAAACTCTTTAGAAAACAATGTACAGCTGCTAAATGCATCTCCTTGAAGCACTGACTGTTTGAGATGAGGGTATACAATGAGACATGACCTCCCGCAAACACAACTTCTGCTTATACAGACCCCAATTCAAGGAAGCAAACTATTCAGAGCAGGAAATAAGCGTGGGCTTACCTTCCATTGTGCTTAACTTCCAATGGAGACTCGATGTGCTTAAGTATTTTCCTGAACCAGACCCTTGGAATTTGAAATAAGGACTCCAATGAAATTGACATAGAGGGACAGAAATGTGGATAATCTACTTCAAGAACTACAGTTACTGGTAAGTGACCTTTCTTTCTCCTTCAGTATTTCAACTAAATAACCACTCTTGGAAATTAGCTAGTTCTAAGTCCTTCCTGTAAGTGAGAACTTGGTTAAATTATGGAAGAACTGCTTTCCTGAATTGTGCATCAGTTACATAAGCCAAGTTAAAAGAGTTTTGTGTATGTTCAAAGCCCCATGTAGCCATCCTCCTCCTTACCATTATGGACTAAATGTTTGAGGAACAGTTTACAAACAAGTAACTTTGCCTCAGACAATCAATCATTGATTGCATCAGTTTCACTAGTAAATTTAACTCAACTCACAGATAGGCAAACTTTTCTCTGAAGCAGTAGTTCTCAACCAGAGGACGCAAGGACTTGCCAAAGGTGCTGTGATGTCAGCACCAACACCACTATTGCACAGTAAAATTTTCCCATGAGCTTCTTTTCAGGATGCATGTCAGAACCACGCTGAGAAGCAGCACCAGCAGCAAGGTGCTCCTACTTGCACTACATTATGCAGGCAGGCGTGCTGTTTCTGCTGCTGCTTTTCCCAGTTTGACTCTGATTTGCCTCCTGAAAACAAAGGTGTATGGGGAGTTCTACCTGGGAGTGACAGCAGACTAGAAATAAATGCTCCATAATGTAATACAGGCAGGCACGCCTTTCTGCTGCCACCATTTCTCAGTTCAGATATGACATGCCTCCTGAAAACACAAGTATGTGGGACAGACTACCATCTGCCCCGTGTTATCTCTGTCTCCAGGGGATACTGTGCACAGCTGAACAGGAAAGAGCTGTGGCAAGAGCGTTTGCTCCTGCTACAGCCACTTCCCAATCTGGCTCTGCAGGATGTGTGTAGTGCAGCAATGTGGTGAATATAATATGATGATCTAATTAATTACTAATGTACTAATGAATAACAGAATTATAATGTTCATCTTATAAATAAGCATATTTTAAAATATTTTTTTAACCTGAATGCTGTTAATTTTGGAAAAGTTTTGGAGGGGTGCTACGAGTGTAAAAAGGTTGAGAACCACTGCTCTGAAGAATACGTGCCAATCTGGACGTGTGATTATTCAAGGGGCAAGAAAAGAGACATGACTTTAAATGCACTCTGGTCTCAATGCTTAGTACTGTAGGAAAATTCAGGCTGATTGGGTGTCTCAGTAGCAGAATCTAGAACAGAAGACAATACTTGAAGGAGGGAAAAAAAACACACACACCTCAACACACCACAAGCTAACAATGCCATGAGCTAATTGTTAAATGTGTGAAATAATTCATTTAAGATTAAATGCATTAAACGAAACAGAAAAGGCACAAAATAAGGTTATTAAGCATATAAAATGGATGACATTTAAAATTTTTTTTCTATGAAAGCTCTCTTTTCTGAAATGTGCTAGGAAAGAAAACTAAGAGCTGAACATAATATCCAACTATCCCCCCTTTATTTATATAAACTCCCTACAGCTTCATTTACACCATTTTTGAAAACTTAAAACCTTTATTTTCTAGGATACTTAACAGAATTTTGCTTGAAAGGCTTTAAAAAATGTAATGGATTGTTGATACATACCTGCTTGCGTATCCATACTATTCACTCCTGGCTGTAAAAACAATCAACAGATTTAAAACACATAACATAATTATATTAAATGCACTAAACATCATACAAATCCAGTGATTCTCATCTAAGGTGTTGTGATGCCCTTAAAATCCCTGGGGTGCCTTAAGATCCTCTCAAGGATGCTGCAGGGTGTCTCACAATGTGAGTATTAAGTATGCAAACATAATTCTCGTAATAAATCAAGAGATTTCAAACAGGAATTCACAGGGTTAAAAACATTCTGACTTGGTATGGTCTTTCTATGTCCTTTGCAACAGAAGAAATTGTTCTATTATTCTTCTGTAGTAAAAAAAAAAAAAAAAAAAAAAAGTGAAAATGAGTTGGCATTCTCCGAGGGGTGCCTCGAGTCTAAAAAGGTTAAGAACCAGTATATTAATCCATACAAATGCAACAACTCCAGAATCCAAAGACCACTTTAACTTAAATATGAATTCTTTTCCCTTTCCACTCTAAGTGACCTGATAATTCCAGTTCTATAAGAACTAACTAAGGATGCACCAAATCGGTTTTCAGAAAAAAGGCAATACATTTACTAATTCAATTAAATGTATTGCCATCTTTCTACACAACAAAAAGCACTCTGCATAGCTGCAAAAGCCATTATCCAACACAGGATGTTGTATAATACTTTTAGGCTTCACTAATTCAAAAAAGTTTCAGCCCCTGTAAAAGAGATAGTCTTTAGACACATAACTGGAAGCAACTTTTTTTTTTAAGCTTTAGGTGAATTAAACTTACTGAAATGTATGTAATGTATTTCATGTAATCTCCTGACAAGGTTTAACAGCCTCATTTTCTTTAATAGGAATTAACACAAAATAATCTATCTTGTTTAAGAAATGCATTCATAGTAATAACCTGAAGTTACTCAAGAAGTACTGAACCAAGAAGGAACTGCAGTCCTATGGTTTTCATTTGTTCTACCCTGTGCAAATCAGTCTTGCAACCTTCAGGGCATTTGGGAAAAAAATAAGATTCTCAATCCATTGGTTACTTTGGTTTACAATATTTATGTTGCAAAGAAATAGTGTTCTCAGTGGATTTCAACTTTTAATTCTGTTGTACTTATAATATGCTCTGAGGAATCCATGACCTTGATGAGTGAGGTTTTAAAAAATAAGTTTTACATAAAAATCAGGAGAGGGACAGTATGCTAAGTGCTTTTAAGCATTTTTCCTGACTTCACACAACCTCAGGTAAAGCCTTAACTTGAAGTTTATCATTTATTGGAGTCAATCCTTTGTTATTTAATTTTTTTAAGGCAGCCTCAACAAGACATAATTAAAGATAAGCAAACCACATTACATGTTAGCACATTCAATAAAAGACACCTCCAGAAAAGAGCAATTAACGTTACCCAAGTATTTGTTTTACTGAATCTTGCTTCATGCACTCATTTACTTGCAATAAAACTCTGAACACGTTGAATATTTGTTTACAAGGTAAATAATCCTTTTTGAAGAGTGGTTTAACATTTTCAAAGCATGGATAGAAAAGAATGACACAAGTGATAAATAACAGTTACTAATAAACTGATTGGTCATGTGGGAAAGCACATTTAACCAATTTCCAGACCCCCAATTTCAGACATAAGCAATTTCAAATTAGGTTTATCTGGAGAGTGAGGAGGTTTCCTGCTATTTCATCCACCACCTGTTTTGAAGTATTTCTATGGCACTGTGGCCCCTGGCAGATATTCAGTTAAAATACCATGGAATCTGATGCACTATTATCCACATTCACATTTCCTGCCATATTACATGTGAATGGAAGGGGGTGCAATTGTGGGACTGGGGGATCAGATCCCAAACATGCCACAGCGCCAATGCAGGGGAGCAATGATCCCAGGCTCCCCCTGCACTGAAAATTAGCAAAACAGTCAGCTGATCTCAGTTCCAGCCTTGGGAGCATATAGTGCCAAGGGCTCCAATTCACCCTTGAGGCTAGGAATGCCAATCAGCTGACTGCTACTCCCAGCCTTGGAAAAGGAAGTAATGTGTGGTATGCAACACAACCCTTGATTCGTACGTAGCCCCGAGGCTGGCAGCCACTACTGCTTCCAGTCTCCAGGGTGCACGGGGAGCCTGGGTCACAGACGCTGGAACAAACAGTCAGCTGATTTGCACTCCCAGCCTTGGGGACACATGGAACTGTTGACTGTGATGAGCCCCTGAGGCTGGGAGCCCCGATCAGCAGATGCTTGGCCACTCATGCAATTTAAGGCACAATGGGAACCAGTCACAAAATTATTGCAGATACTTTGTGTAATAACCTCGGGACTCATTCATTTCATCATGCCATTAACTGCATTAACATGGGACCAGGTTGCTCAGACATTAACTGGTTAATCATGTCTGAAGTGACCCCCACGATCGGACTTTATGGACTGAGACGCTCTCTCCGAGCCACTTCCTCCAACATTGCGGACCACTGTAACAGGTATGTGTGTATCTATCTCCTTTCCCTCTCAGCGTCGTGACCCCCCCCTCCCCCTTCCACATCCCCCCACCCGCAGGCTTAGTTGGCTAACATTGTATCATATGTAACCTAGTCGCGTTCCCCTCCTCTCCCCCATCCCTCAATTGTTAGTCCCTCGCTCGGGCGCTTTGTATTTCCATCTCAGCTTTGTCATCTTTTTCCTGGATTCCCCATCCAAAACATCTACTAATAAAAGTCAATCTGCTTATGGGCTGCGTACTTCTATTTCTTTTTAAAATTATTTTTCAGAAAGAAGTTCTTCCATCACACCTCATTGCTGCCAAGTAGCAAATACCAGACGCCTGAACAAAGTCACTGTATTTCCAAATAGAATGGTTCCAATTACTTTTCTGGAAATTAAAACTCTTATGATAGTAAATGCAATGTCTAGAACAGTGTTTAGCATTATATTTTCTAATAGAACCAACTCAAATCAAAGCGTACTGGAGTCATTACATAAATCTCACCAGTTTCAATGAGCTTTGGATCAGGCTTTATATTTACAGAAAACACAATGCTTGTTGTCTGATGTGCTGTAAATTACTAGCCTTGCATGCACCTACAAAAACAGGTAATCAATTCCTTTTTTTAATCTAAAAATAGTTATTTTAGCTATAAGAACGAACATTATTCTTCTTCATATTCTAAAACAGTTTAATTGTTTATTTCCCTAACTACTACATTTGTAAGTTTTAGTGAACTGATCTTTGTAGTCGGAAATGTAGTTAAAGGTTTAAATCTAGATATACTGGGTATAACATACCATCCCAACTCCTTTTAAATCTCCTTTGACCACAACGTGTCTGGTTTCCAAAATTTCTTCAAAACTTCCCATAAACAACCTTGCTGGAAACCCATGCTGAATCTGCAAGCTAATTGCTGATGGTTCTGTTCTTGGTTACTTTTATTAAAGGATTTAAGGGAGAAAATTCTGAAACTTGTTCAAAATTGTATATAATATTTTACCATTATTTTGTGAACGCTCAAAAGCTGGACTTAACTCTACAAAACTGGCAACAGCATCCTAAGGAAATGATGCACACTACAGAGTAATATAAAAGCAATTAAATTAGCTGAGACAAATGGAAATTGAAAAAAAGACAAGTTTAAAGATTACCGGGACCGTTGGCTGCATGGCAGCTTGGGACATATGGGACATCATCATTCCTGGCATCACTGACTGCATCATTCCGGGCATCTATGATTAAAATATTACGTCAAGTAGGTTTCAGGTAATAAATACATTGCACCAATCTGAAGCCTCTTTATGATGAAAGGATGACAACACCTAATGATTAATCTACACAGGAAACATGCCTATTAAGTACCCAGACAGAGTAAACACGTACACAGGTTTTATACATACATGTATATAACATGTATGAAGTTATACAATTCTCCTTAAACTAACATCATAAAGTCAGAAAATAGCTTAAATCTCCTCCAATAAACTTTAATTTAATTGATGTACCACACACTAAGCATACATTTCAAATTCACCTATGAAATATCAGTAAAAGCAGCCATGACACTTGTCATTAACAGCACTATCCAGATCAAAGGCAAATCAGCAAAAGATAGCAAGGTATATGGATCAACTGATGGCACTCTACCCTGTCATGTTGGCACCCTGAAGCAAAACAGGAAAAAAAAAATCAACTTTATGGAAAGATTTCTCAGAAATTCCAGGGTAAAACAACAAAACAAGGTAAATATCATAAATGCTAATTCAGGCTCTAAAACTGGTTCCTTGTTTCGATGCACCTCTAAACCTGAATGTCTCTGTTTACTCTCACCTACAGGATAAACATAATACCTAAAGTACTTACTTCACAGAAGTATTATGAGAACAAATACTTGTAAAATTTTTCAAGCTAGACAGTGATACTGGAGTTAAATATTCCTGATACAGAAGTTCTTGAACTGTTATAAAAAGTCTAGAAAAAACAAACAATATTAGCTAGTTTGAAATGCTTCCTTTAAAATAAGGAGGAAGCATTTCAAACTAGCTAATATTGTTTGTTTTTTCAACAGGGACAAACCAGCACTCATTACATGACAGTTAAAGTTCAGATTTCTTTAGGGCTACAATATGTGCTCTCAGGAGACCAAAACCTGTACGTGATATTTGATCAGTCAACTTTATCTGAGTGTTGATACTCTTAAAAGCCATCATCACAAACCTGATGTACATTTCAGGTTTGTTTTTAAACAGCCTGAAAGTTTCCTTCATGTTTTGCAATTTCCCCACACTTTTCATTGGTTCTGGCTACTAGGAATGGATAAGCCAGACACAAGTGGAAAAGAGCACAAATACCAAGTACTATATTCATCTGGTCACTAATTAATCTGTCCCCAAAAAGGTCCTGAAAATTCAACCCCCTTTATCTTTCAATTATCCCCTTTTACCTTTATAGTCCTTGGCAGGCTGGCCAAGTGACCCCCATCCCCCTTTATCTTCAGGGAGCATCAGGTAACCACTCTCCTCCCATCTTGTATCTTGTGCGGAGAGAGGGATATTTGGAAGGGCTACTGCTCCACCCTCAATCCATAAGGCTTCCTTGGGAGGGTGAGGAAGAAAGGAAAGTTTGGAAGGCGGCCCCTCCTATTCCTTGCCATCCTGTAGAAGCAGGAGAAGAAAGTGCTCTTGCCCCACTGCTACTTTCAACTAAGTCGGATCTGAGAATGTGAAATTCCCTGTAAGCCCTTGCAGAGGTACCTAAAAAAGCCTTTGGATTCTTCACTATTGTGGAGCCTTTATGCATCTAGAGTAAATCTAGCTTCCTGGGATAATATCACAGAGTTGTACTCAGGTCTAGAGCCTCTGTGGATTGAAGACAGGGGAAACAATTACTCTCATTCTCATGAGACTTTCTTATAAAGTAAGTAGGGCAAGCACCCTACCAGTTGATCATTCTAAGACAAAATGAATGGACCACTTGTTCCACCAAAACACCCAAGAACAGAGTTATCAAAGAGTGTCTCCACCCAGAAAGCTTCATAAATAAAGCACCTGCTAGAGATAGGGCTCTAGCATCCAAAGAGACAGACTAACTTATTTATCGGGCTATAAACTTAGAGGCAGGATAAAAGCCTACTGGCCATACAATTCATCAGACCTCTACCTCTCTCCCACCCTAAAATTCTTCTATCATACATATCAGAAACTTCCTGGCTATGTTATTTCATTACAGATTTTGTTCATATATGTTTAGTGAACTGCTCATTATGTGGAAAGAAGAGTTAGAGATAATGACACAAGAAAAATAGAATACAGGCTAAAAATTACTGGAAACCTTTTACCATTAAAAAAAACCCCCAAATACATAACCATTCCCTGTGTACTTAGTAAGATATGGACTTACCATGCCAATGACTTTGCTTGCATCCCATTTATCTTTTTCAAATGTATTAGGTATATGTTACGAACTAAATAATAACATAAGACTGCCGTATTGCATTGTAGAGCTTGAAAAATGTCCCACACATGTGTAAGAGCTATATCCACACATATAAAAAATTAAGCTATCCTTTTCTTGGACCCAGTAAGACGCAAGGGCTTCCCCTCTCCCAAAACCCTAGGAAGTATGGTGATAGAATTTCTTCTATGGCATTGGCCAGGCCCAGATCCTTCTTAGGAATTCAGTGTTAGTATTCAAACTCCTGAAACTCATTCAAACACTTTTACTCCTTCAGACTGATGAAGGAAGCAGTCATTCTTCTTGCTCCTAAGCTTGTCAATTACATTCAATTTCTGCTTAGGAAGGCTTTGATCACTAGTAGCTGCACTAGAACAAGAAAATGAGGAAGAGAATTGCCTGTTTTTAAATTCAGAAAATAATTAGCAATCATAAACAGAAGGAATACTCATGGTTTTAAAAAAGGAAGTTCAGTCTCAGAAATGTTCCTTTGCTCACCAATCTGAGCAGTCATTTTTTTAAGATTTGCATTATACTAGCAGCAGCCAGCGTATTACAAGAGCATAAAATAATCCTCAAGAGACATCTAGGAAAAAACTCCTACAAAGTCAGGAGACCATTAACTTTATATTTCTTCTTTCCATCCTCCTGTTGTTTTCTACCATTGTTTATGAGAGTTGGTTAGCATCATGTTAAAGAAAAATTCTCCAGAAACTGAAGATTCTTATTAGAATTAAGTTCTATATTTATTGTGATTTATAACTATATGCTGTTACGTACACCTTACTTCTCTTGAGTGACTAAAGGAGAATTAACTAAGCTATCAGTGTTATAACTTGTGGATCTGAGTGACAGATTCCAATATAGGGCTATTGTTTTTCTTTTAAAATTTGAAATCATAAAGTAGCTTCATTATTTTTTATAGTAGAAACAGTATCTGTAGGACACACAAATGATACATAAGAAACCCGGGATTATAAGCCTCATGATTTCTAAGGAATGAGAGACTTACCAGTCTAATTATTTCTGATCATTCTGGAGAAAGTCAAATAAGCTGCCTTACCTGCCCCATTGGTGGTCCTCCCATTGGAGGCATCATCTGAGGCATCATACCATGTGGAACTGGTGGCATATTTGGTGGTCTCTGGCCCATGGGGTGCATCCCCATGGGTGGATAGTGAGGCATGCCTGGATGACCCATCTGAAAGACAAAGTTAATAAATGAAAAATATTGATATTAACACGAATGCAAAAATTAGAGAAATCTCTCAATGGATATACAAACATTGCCTTACAAGCCAGTTTAGTGTTGGTTGAAAGAAGATATGTAGAAAATTCACTACATCAAAGCATTTATGTATTTATGATGTACACAAATGGACTATAACTACCAAAAGTTGTCAAAAATGTACAAAGTTAACAGACCTAGTTAAAAATTCCAAAACAACGGGGAAAAAAAATATTCCCACAACTTGCAAATTAGCATGCACAAATCCAACAAACCAAAGGATAAAAGTATTTTCACACATGGCTCTGACTGCTCAATGAAAACATTACGCATGTAACGGAACTGATTTGATAGAACAGTGTATTTCTCAAACCATTTTCTAGAAACAACCATCGGGCTTTTTAAAAAACTATAGGGCTTTTTATGGGCATTAAACTTTTTAGTAGGGGTGGACTGATTGAGATTTTTGGGACTGATTGAGATTTTTGGGGCTGATACAGATAGCTGATATTTACAGAGGCATATCGGCTGATACCAATCTGATTTCCAACACAGCTGCCTCCAACTGGGGGCAAGGTCAGGCATTGCCCAGGCAGGGCGGGCTCCCATCACTGTTTGCACCCTGGGAGGACATGTCCCCCAGATCTGCCCAGGGCAGGGCAGGGTGCAACCAGGGCTGCACAGAGCTCTTCTTGGCAGGGGCTGGGCTCAGAGTGGGTGCCAGTGTTGTTGGGAGGATGCTGCATCCATCCCAGATTTCACCACCACTCTACTTGCAGTACCACTGCTGCCAGCCAGCCGGTGCAGCCCCAGCTCTTCCCAGTGCATAGGTGGAGGCAGGGCATTGAGATGGGGCTGTGCTGGGCAGCTGCAGTGCTGGGAGCGGAGCAGCGGTGAAATCTGGGATGAATGCAGCATCCTCCCAGCGCTGCCAGCACCCACTGAGAAGAGCCGGCTGCAGGCTGCTCCACCCAGATCTGGGGACATGCCCCCGGGGTGCCCCCCCCAGCTCCACCCCTTACTTCCCAGGCAGCACCTGCTCTCTCCTTGGGGGGGAGGGAGGTGCATTGATTTGCACCACCTACAGCCCTCCCCCCTCTCCCTCCACCACACCAGACTTACCAGCTGGAAGCAGCACTCCGCACTGCCAGTTGTGCTGCACTGCAGCTGTGCACAGCACACACATTTATTGACTGAATTATCAGCCCCATCTGGCCGATATCCAATGCAGCCAGTTTTCTTTATATATATATATATATCAGTGTACTCTACTTTTTAGAGTTTAAACCACTTTCCTCCACAGAACAAACATTAATTCGGAGAATAGCTGTCTTGCCGAGAAGTGCCTGGTCTTTACTTATCTGCTAAAGGGCTTTAAGTTTTAAAAAACAACTGGTACCCAATTTATTAAAATAGTTCTTTCCAATATTTTGGTTATTGGAGATTAAATCCTTATAGTTATAAACAAAAAATACAAGGTGCATCTCTCTACCTCTGCAGATCTCCATTACATTGAAGAGACTTCATAGGCGTTTGGGCTGGAAGGGACCCCGGAGGATTATCAAGTCCAGCCCCCTGCTCCAGGGGCAGAAAGTCAGCAGTGATCATAGGATCCCAGCAAGATAAGCATCCATATACGTCTTGAAGGCATTCAAAGTGGGTGCTTGAACTGCCTGCCTCCAGCAGCAGTCTATTCCAAAACTTGGAGGCTTGGACAGTGAAGAAGTTCTTTCTTACGGCCAGCCTGAATTAGTCGTGGCGGAATTTGTGACTGTTCGATCTTGTCATCCCTTGGGGCATTCTGGTGAACAGGTGTTCCCCCAGATCCTGATAAATTTATAGGTGGCCACCAGATCAGCCTGGAAAAGTTCAGGTTCAGGGGTGAAGACCCCCATGGATCTCAGAGATAAATTAACTTTTAATTTCATTACAACCTCGTAGATCCAGAATATGAAAAGTTTAAAAATACTAAAACTTGATTTAAAAATTAAATGGCAGCACTTTAAGAACTGCATTTCTATCTTGCTTTCTGGTCTCCATTTTATTTCAGGCTTTTTCACCTGTTTTCATTACATCAGCAACTAGTATTACATAAACTGATATACCAAAGTGAAAACTATTCTGATTTAAAGCATGAATTTCAACTTTCAGATGAACAAGAAAAAATTGTCTAGCTCCAGTGTGTATTGAGAAGAATCACCAAGTTCATTTGAAACACAAGTGGAAAAAAAGCAAAAATAAAGTAATCAGTGAAGTGTCACTTTAACCCAAGAGAACCCTGTGGCAGCACTTGTTTGTAAAGTGAAAGCACCTAAAACTATCAGATCTTGAACTTGTCACTTACAAATAATTTTAAAATAAATGTTTGCTTAGTCTACCACCACCACAGCTGCTTGCCCAACATTAAATACAGCAGGTCCTATAATACCAGTTAAAGGAATTGGGAGTTCCTTATAAGAGCCATTTCCTATGCACCCATTTAATAGGGTTACTGTTCTTTGTCACCAAGTCACATACAGCATAAGAAAAGCCTCAGAGTGAAGGCTGAGCAATATTCTCATTTGAATCATGCAATTGCATCCCTCAACCCTGTAACCAACTTCACTATATGAACTTGGTTACAGGACTTCTTTATATGAGAAAGACTGAGGTAAAAAAGTGGCTTCCCTGGAAAGATCCTCGTTAGCAAGACAGCAAACGGAAGGGGGTTTGACAACAGTCTTAAACTGCTCTCAGAAGTTACTTGGGCCGAACAACCTGCAATACTAAGCCAGGATCCCAGAACCCCATCATGGGTAACAAGCGAGGCATGACTGGGAAGGTTTCAGTTGGCAACAAAGCAGGTGCAAATTGAACAAAAACAGAAAAGATGTCAAGTAGTTTTGAACTCTTGAGCAGTTCTGAGCCTGGCAGTAGGGCAGGAATCACCTGCCTAGGTCCTGACACGGACAGCCAGAGAGAGAGGGATGAGTGCCCCCTGTTAGGGCTGGCACCTGTTCCTGTCCTCCCTGCAGGTGGGAGGGTATGTCCTCACACAGAGAAGCCCTCCCTGGGCAGCAGAGCCGGGCCCCGGGACCAAGCACCAGGCGCCCTCGCAGCAGTCACGTGGGGCCCTTCGAGCGCCCGAGCGGCCCCTCGACGGCGGCCGAGAAGGACCAAGGCAGGCGCGCGCAGAACCGTCCCGCCACGGTCCCTCCCCCTCGCCCCGCCCTCCCGCTTAACCCTTCACTCACCATGAGGGAGCGGTCTCCGCCCGGCCTCATCGACGGGTTGAGCAGGCTGCCCCCACTGCAGCGGCCGAGCAGCCTCCCCCGAAGCTGCTGCCGCGAGGGCCCAAAGGGCATGAGGGGCTCGGGCTCCCCGCGGGGCGGGAGCAGCGGGGCCAGCAGGCTGACAGGCTTGCCCGTCGGCCAATCCGGGCGGCCGCCGAGCCGGCCGCTCTTCGGTGATTGGTCCGAGGCGGCGGAGACGGGGCGCACGGCGTCCCCCGGCGTCAGCTGCATGAGGGGAGGCGGCTTCGGCAGCGAGAACGGCAGCGGCTGAGGCGAGGCCGTGGCCGCCGCCGCCGCCGAGTCCCCGCCGGACATCGCGGCCCCGGCCCGACCCGACCCGCGGAGCCTCGGAGTGAGGGAGCGAGCGGGCCTAGGCCCCGCGCCAGGAAGCGTGGGCGTGGAGTGGGGGCGCGCGGGCAGGCGACGAGACGATCAGGAAGCGGGCGCCGCCGGCCTGGGCCGCTCGCCACCGGCGGGGGTTTGCACCGGGCTCCGGAGCTCGCACGGGGGGAAGGCGCTGCCGCTGGGGGCGCGCGCGGGGAACGCTGGGAAGTGGTCACGTGGGCGGAGGAGGCGGGGCCGAGGGACGCACCATTCGCGCTTGAGAAGGGGGGTGGAGAAAGCGGCGCTCTGCTAACGGTTTGGCTTAGCCCCCACCCCCGGAAACCCCGCCCCCCCGGCCTCGCGCGCGGGTTGGTAGGTGCTGAGCACGAGCCGCGCTCTGGCTTTCTTCTCCCCTCCCCACCCGCGAGGTGGTGCTGGCCGTAACGGGCTCTTGCCCTTCCTGTTCCGGGTCAGCGGGGGCGGGCGGTTCTATCCCCCTCCGTGGCTCGCGTTGGTAGGGGCCGGGCAGGGAAGTGGCGACTCCACCCCTTCTCCTCCCTCCCTTCTCCCCCGCCGCGCGCGTTTCGCGCCTTCTGTCCCGGCGCGGCCGCCATGTCGCTGTCGCTGGGCGGGCGCCGGCGGGGCCGGGTCGCGCCGTGGGGGGCGGTGCCGGCGGGGCCCGAAACGCCGTGGGCGGCCGGCGGGGCGGTGACGCGGAGCCTATACCCCGAGCTGCAGCAAGAGGAGGCGGGTGTGGGGGCGGATCGGGCCGGGGCGCCGCGCCCGGGCCACAAGCACAACGGGGCGCGGCGCTGGCCGGCGCGGGCCTGCTCCGTGCTCTGTTGTCTCGTGGCCGTCTGCGTTCTAGCGCTGTTGTTGGCCTTCGCCGGCCTCGTGCTGAGGGGTGAGCGCGGCCGCCGGGGAGGGGCGGGGCGGGGCGGGGCGGGGTGGGGTGGGAGGTGCCAGTGGCTCCGGTGCTGAGCGCTGCCTCTCTCCGCAGATTTGCAGGCCGAGCAGGAGAAGAGCGAGGAGGCCGCGGAGACCCGTCTGTTGGGTACGAGCTTTGCCCCGTGCCTCCTTGGAGTTGGGGCTTCTTTGTTGTCCTGCACTGCGGACAGGGTGAGGGCGGGGCTGGTACTGCTCCGGGCAGCCTTTAAAATGGGGGTCATGGGCTTGCCCTTGTTTGGCAGGAGGTAGAGTTGGAGATTCCCATTAGGAGCTTTCTGAATCCTGCTGAATCATAGGTGGATGGGTGAAAGCTAAGTAAAAGGAGTCAAATTACTTTAAATTTTTCTCAGGTAACACTTCAAAGCATGCAGCCAGCAGAGAAAAGCAATTTTCATAACCCTTGGAAGAAACCGGGGTTCTTGTAAGAACCTGGTGTTTGTTTTATCACTGTTTTCTTGGTTACCTGCTGACTCAGTCCCTTCTCAGTCTTCCCTCTGTTGAAGGTGGCTGAATTGTGGGTCCGATATTAAACATTGAACTTGGCATTTTGTTGTCCTGACTGGTTTCAGGTTTGGCATTTTCTCAGAATGCTGCAGTTCAGTATCATAACCAGTGTCTGGTTTTGCAGGAATTGAATTTCTGACTTGACTTGGTTGGTGACCAATAACAAATAATGGGTGAATAAGCTTAATATTTATCAGGGGTGTTGGTTATAGCTGTGTTGGTCTATAGCCACTGTGAACTTGTAAAGCTTATTTTCAGAAAGTCTTTACCAAGCCCTACTCAGCCTTTTGCTTGGTGTCCCTGCGTAAAAATGTGCTAGAGCTGAGAAGATAAGTGTATGGCAGTGCAGTGTAAAGATGAGCACAGTTAGCTGTGTTAGTCTGAAGTCAAATGGAAGGCAGGGTAGAAGCATGCCTTTTTAGACTAGAAGGGGGAGAGGAAGAGAGAAAAAGCTTGTAATAAGTGTGTGGGAGGGGGCGTAATCATTTAAATCATAAAGTGGGGCTATAGCGAAGCATAGCGTGAGCTGTTGTTATGAAGCTTTCATAGCAGTTGATGAAGTGAGCTACAGCTTATGAAAGCTAGTGCTGTGTAACTCAGATACCACTGATGTAGCTCTCACCTGTATTGTAGTTGAATATCATAGTTTCATAGTTGGTAGGGTTAGAAGGGACCTGAGCAGATCATCAAGTCCGACCCCCTGCCATGGCAGGAAAGAGTCACAAGGTGATTGTCTAGCCTTGTCTTAAAAGACCCCCAAGGTAGGAAGTACCACTTCACTTGGAAGTTGGTTCCAGATCCTAGCTGCCCTGACAGTGAAGTAGCACCTCCTGATGTCTAATCTGAATTTACTCTCTGCCAGCTTGTGACCATTATTTGTAGTCACTTGTGGTAGTGCTTGGGGGAATAGGGACTCCCCCAATTTCTACATCCATTTAAGTATTATTTTCTATCCTCCCTTAATTATACAAATCTAGACCACCACATGAAATAAATATACCCTTCCCACTCCCACTTGTGTTTAAATGAAGATCAACAAAAACACTTTGCAATGGAACTGGATTTTATTAAACAATTATTGAAGAACATCAAAATAAATTAAAAAAGCATATTTCTCACATTGCATTCACATCAGTTCAGTTTTACATACAAAGATAAAGATTACAGGGGGGCTCTTCAACTGACAGCATGCGAGTTGCCATGTAGCCCTCAAGGGGTTGGTTTCCCCAGCTGGACACAACTCCCCACCCATCATTCTTTTGCTTTCAGTGTTTGCGCAATTTGAAGACAAAATGCATCTCTTTACCTTATGCCTAGTATATATGACCTCCATGAGTGCTTATGCTCCCTAGCTGAGTTCTTGTTTGTAGTCGTGTTGGTCTAAGGACACAGGCAGGCAAGGTTCCTTGAGCAGATGTGATATTTTTTTCATTAGACCAACTGAGTAGTTGGAAAAAAGTTTTTTCTTAGCAAGATGTTGGGCACAGTCACCCTTCATCAAGAATAGGGGGTCTCCGCTGGTCTGAAACTCCAAGGAATCGGAGAGGCTGAATGAATAATCTACCTGTTATCAATGATGAAGATCTTTCTAGGATTGACCGATTTGTTTAACCCTATGAGTGTGTTAGTACAGGGGTTTTCCAACCTTTTTGCGTCAGTACCCCCGGCGGACAGTTGAGCAGGGGGTGGGGGGTTCCCTGCAGCTAACTGGTGAGTGTGAAAACTCCTGTGTTAATACAACTGGTAATGCTGCTGGCCTTAGAGGTATTAGCTTGCAAAACTAGAACATTTGAAAATACTCTACCCACTCAAGCTGCAGTGGTACAGTGTATTCGCTGACAACTATCACAAGCCATTAGTTTGTATTGTCAAAAATATGTTTATTAGTAAATCCCGAGTCATGTGGATTATGATCAGTAGCCTGTATGAGCAACTCTACCCAAAGTAATTGGTGCTCTGGGAATACTCAGGAAACATGCTTGCAAAAAGCTGTTTTAAAAAAAAAAAAGTTATCCCAGTGTCAAAAGGGACTATCCTGCAGTGTAGTGCTCTGTCATGGGAACAGTGAATAAGACTAAGTATGTAGGTGGTAACCATACAGCAGGGGTAGCCAGACTCTTTTGGCAGCTGTGCCACAAGTTAAGCCCTTACCCTTTCCTGGGTGTTGTTCTGATCCCTGTACCCGAGAGGTGTACCTGATACCAGATTGGGCTCTGAGGTGCCAGAATGAAGGCAGGGGGACTTGAGTCTTTAACTATGGCCAGGAGCAGGGTGTTGCTGCAAGAGGTGTCACCTCCAACAGTCAGGCTAACCCCTCCCTGGCTCTGCAACCTTCTCAGTTTTATATGACAAGTACAGCTCCAAAACCCTGATTGTGGTGGCAGTTGCTAGGGATGTTTGACACTTTTTGCAGCATTCCTGTCAAAAGTCATAATGCATTATAAAATCACAAATTACATCATTTTTTAAACATAATTACTTTTGGTATGTGCCCATTTTCTAAAAGGTATGATGTGTACAAGTATGATGTGTACAGGATGCACATTTTAAAAGTAGAATGAGTTTACAGATGAAATTGTATTTACATGAGAATACAAGTTGGAGAAATAAGCATTCAAGTTTAAAATCTACATAGCGCCTATAACGAGTTTTGACTTAATTACTAAATCAGTTAATATAACATTTGTCTAACTGATCAGGAAATTCAATTTCTGCAAAAAACCAAAAATCTACTTATGATTTCAGGTGATTCCAAATCTTAAAGTGATGACATCTAGGCTCTTCCCTATCAAGTTTCATCCTTGTGACCACAATTCAATGCCCTAGTGAAGCATGACTTTCAGACTTGATTTTAATTTCTTTGCCAGTATTTGTTCACTTGACATACCCAAATATAGGTATTGCTCTGTTGATACAAAACTACCTGGCTCACTTCCATTTGGGTGGTTTGCAGTGGACTGTGGAATTAGAGTCACTTGCTACAGCTTTTATTTCAAAGAATGCTGCTTCTCTACACAGCTAGGGTTCATTAGTGGTCCTCTGTAGCTGATTGGAAAAACAGTGCCCTTTGAAACAAAATTCCAGCATACAACTGGAGCACCTCAGTGGTTGTGCACAGCTGGACCCTTATCCTACAAAGTATCTGGGTTCTACTGTGCATGTTTGTAGTTTAAAAATAGGGGTGCACTGATAGATTTTTGGGGCCAGTACCGATAGCAGATTTTTAAGGAGGCTTATTGGCCGATACTGATCTGATTTCCAATATCCCCTCTACTCGCCCCCTGCATGAGTTGTTTGCGGTTCTGTCCTGCCCTGCCCCACTCCCTCCCTCACCTCCGCCTTGATCTGTCCCCTGCCCACATCCCTTCCCTCTCCGCTCCCCTTCTACCACAACAGACTTACCAACTGTGCACAGCTCTCCAAGCTGTCAGGCTGTGATCCTCACTGCCTACATGCTGTGCTGTGGCTGTGTGCATGCATGAGGCATTTATGGCCACATCAGGCCAATTTCTGATGCAGTCAATTTTCTTTATTCACCTCTAAAAATAATATCAACACAGAACTAGATATACCATTCTCTTTCAGGAATGTGGAACCATTATGTTATATTGTGAAGCGGAGTTCTTTGAATATCTGTTGTAATTTAGTGTTCTCATACTTATTTACATAAACTTTTCTTTTTATCCCTTGTTAAGGATTTTGGGGTCTGCTTGTTCTAGCCTTGACAGCAGGGCTCTCATGCTGCAGCTTTTCTTGGACAGTGACTTATTTTGATTCCTTTGAACCTGGAATGTTTCCCCCAACTCCACTTTCACCTGCACGGTTCAAGTAAGTTCTTACTAAACCATTACTGCAATGCCAGGATTAGGATTGGGTGGGCATTCTAGTTAACTGCAAGATGATCAGGAATGCTGCAAGCTTCATGCTCATGTGGTCGTAGGGTTTAATTAATATGGAGAAAATGCGAAACTGCATACAGAACTTTGCTATGTACATGTAGTCTGGTACTGGGTAAGTAGTTCACTTTCTGTGTTCATTCAGTCTTACTAGCTCTGTTGTTGAGGTTGCTCATTTTGGAGATGTCTGTAATGATAATAAATACTGAGGCTGAAAAATGGTCTGAGAGGGGAAATTCCTTCAAGTTTAATTTGAGTTGAATTCAAGTAATTGCTTTGGAAAGGAAAAACTCCATCGGATTTGTTGTTGGAAGAGCATTTTACAAACAGAGAGGAAATAGTAGGTATAAGGGATGCATCGATAAAGATTCTTTGGGCCAATACTGATGGCCAATTATCAACGAGCCATATCGGCCAATACCAGTCCGATTACCCATATGCAGCCCAGCAGCATGGAAAGCAGCATCCATCTGGTAAAACTGTTGGGAAGGGATGGGGTGGGAGCAGATTGCGGTCCCTGCGGTGAGGGAGGGAGTGGGGCAGGCATACAGCTGGGGTGGGATGGGGGGTGCAGGACATAGCCGTAGGCTCATCTGAGGGGGCAGCTCCTGCCGCTGCACACCCTGGATCTGTGCGTGGAGTGAGGGCGGGCTACCCGCTGCGTTCTCGGAGCTAGGTCGCGCCAGCCTCTTCCCAACAGCTGTGCTTGGGTCAGGTGGGGCAGGCAGCAGCGGTGCTTGAAGGGGGGCCTACAGAGGGCTATGGTGAATTTTTGGGGTGGCTCTAGTCCCCTCTACCCCTATAGTCCACCTCCAAGTGCCACTGCCTGCCTCACCCTGCCCAGTCCAAGCACAGCTGCTGGGATGAGGCTGGAGCAGCCCCGGCCCCAAGCCTGCAGTGGGCAGTCTGCCCTTGCGCCTTGCAGAGATCTGGGGGAAGGGGGGCACATGGCCCTTATGCCTCCCCCGGGGATTCCCAGTGATGGGAGCTTCCTTCTGGATGAGTCGTTGGCTCTGTCGTGTGCCCTGCCCCACCCTGGCTGGGCAGCGCCTGCCCCAGCCCCACTCCCTCACCATGGAGGCCTTGATCTGCCCCCACTCCACCCCACCACACCCCTTTCCCCAACAGACTTACCAGCTGGACACAGTTTTCCAAGCTGCCAAGCTTCATTTCTGGCTGTGTGCATTCCTGCTGTAGCTGCACTCGTGCACATGGCATTTATTAGTAACATTATCAGGTGCCTCGGCCAGAAAAAAACTATTGCTGTTAATGTCAATTTTCCTTTTATTGGTGCCGATACTATATGAACCGAAGTATCAGTGCACCTCTAGTAAGTATGTTGTAAAGCTGTATTATTCTCCTATTACATTACCCTAATAATGTGGAGATAAACATTTAAAAGCTAAGCCAAAAAAAAAGCCAGTTCAGCTTATGCTGCTGGGTGACTAAGTGAACCTTGCTAGACATAGTCATCTGTCAGAACTACTTCAGGCTGTAATCATTTCTGTTTCCTTCTCTATTGGTTAGCCATTTTAAATTGAATATAGTAGCTGTAATGCCAAACAATTATAACATTTTTTTTTCTTCTCAGTAAATTTGCCCTACATATTATACTTAACATTTTTCTTTTTGACGTTAAGTATTCACAAGGATTTTGTCTTTCTCAGTCTTTTGTAATAGAAAAAATTGCTGTGCTATTTTTCTGTAGTAAAAGAACAAGAGAAAACGAGCAGCTGCTTTATTCCAAGGGGTGCCCCAAGCCCTAAAAAGGCTGAGAACCATTGCCTTAGACTCAAGTCTCTTAAGTTGCCTCCCTGCCCTACCTTCTGGCTTTGGTAATCATAGGCAATATATTGGGATATGTTTTCATAATTCAAAGATGTCACATAAATCTGTATTATTGGGATGCTAGGTAGGAGTTTAATTTTTTCTAATAACCAGATATCCTTAAGTCAGACACCCTGGTCATAAAATGCTTGTTATGGTTTCTAAAATACTAACCAGCCTGTAAAACAATACATCAGGAAAATATTTTATAGATTGGTGTTAGATTGAAAGTACCCTTGCTTTTCCACTTTTTAAAAAACATTTATTTAATTGTGTTTGTATGAAATAAAAGGTGTAATATTCTGTTTTGGTGGGGGCAGAAGTTATATCTGCCTTTTAAATGTAGATTGGGATAAGGAATATTTTAACTGCTTGCTTGCATATTTATTAAGTAAGTAATTTTAATGTAGTAAAAGTATTACTAACGGAGTGTGGTTTAAGGTTTTTAGATTATACTCAGGAGTATATTTACAGTTAATTTATATAAGCATCATAGCTAATTTCAGGATAGCATGGGGTACTTTACATCCTCTTAGATAGTTACTGTTTAATGTGTTGTTTGGAGATGGCAGAAAAAGCTATGCACTTGGTAATCTGGCCAGCAGGGTGAGTGCTTGCACGCAAAATAGCTTTCCTACCTCAACCGTATGAAGTATGCATTCTGTGGAGCTGTCGGGTATGTTCACTTGGCATTCAGTAATCAAATTCAGAATGGGTAGTTGGAAACCCCACCTCCTATTTTTTAAACCTAATTTAGAGTTTCTTGATTCTGTTGCAATTTGTGATAAATAAATAAATTTTATTTATTTGGGATACAAAAGATATACCAGAAGATACTATAGATATATCTGTAGATATCTGTCTCTATAGATATATCTGTAGATATCTGTCTCTATAATATTTTGTATCTTCTGACAATATGTTATCAGCTATTGCTAGATCAGCTTAACTGTTAAAATAGTAGGTTCTGAAGTTCTGACTTTTTAAGTTTTCTCTGTATGCTATAAAGAAATGAATGAAAGCATGTATTATGCTTGTTGCAAAATATTTTTTGGTATCAGTGAAGAATTACTTAAGATTCATAGATTCATAGACTGTAAAGCTGAGAGACCTTAGAAGATCACTGGGTCCAGCCACCTGCACCAAGCAGGACACGATATGACACTTCATTTTACATTTTTTAAATGTTACATTTTACATTTTAGATTAGATTTGAGAACAAACTAGCGCTAACTCTTTCTTACAAAACAAAACCAAACAAAAAAACCCAACTTGTTTAATAGTCCGTCTTTGAACATTTGAAATAGTATGAAAAACTGTATTGGAGCTATGCCATAATTAGAGGGCAGGGCTCATTCTCTAACTCCAGTCTTATTTCTGGGGAGAAAGAATCCTCATCTTTTCCCTGTACTGTGTTTTTTTTTTTTTTTTAACCTGGAATTTCATTGTGTGTGTATTTTGATTTTCATAGTTGGTAGGGTCGGAAGGGACCTGAGCAGATCATTAAGTTCAACCCCCTGCCATGGCAGGAAAGTACTGGGGTCAAATGACCCCAGCAAGGTGTTCATCCAGCCTCCTCTTAAAGACCCCCCAGGGTAGGAGCCGGCACCACTTCTCTTGGAAGTTGGTCCCAGATCCTAGCCACCCTGACAGTGAAGTAGCACCTCCTGATATGTAGCCTAAATCTACCCTCTGCCAGCTTGTTATTTCTTGTCACTTCTGGTAGTGGTCAGGGGAACAGGGACTCCCCCAATGCCTGGTGGTCCCCCCTCACTAGTTTGAAAACGGCCACTAGATCCCCCCCCCCCCAGCCTTCTTTTGTGGACGCTGAACAGGTTCAGGTCCCTTAACCTCTCCTTGTAGGGCCTGCCCTGCTGACTAGTGATCATGCAGGTGGCCCTCCTCTGGACCCTCTCCATGTTGTTCACATCTCCCCTTGAAATGCGGCACCCAGAACTGGATACGGTACTCCAGCTGCAGCCTGACCAGTGTTGCATAGAAGGGGAGGATCACCTCCTTGGAACTGCTTGAGATGCATCTGTGGATGCAAGACAAGGTATAGTTAGCTCTACTGACCGCTTCCCCACACTGTCGGCCCATGTTCATTTTGGCATTGATAATGACTCCAAGATCCTTTTCTGCCTCTGCACTGACAAGAAGGGAGTTCCCCAGCCTGTAGGTATGGTGCTGGTTCTTCCTCCCCAGGTGCAGTACCTTGCACTTGTCAGTGTTGAAACCCATCCTGTTCTTATCCACCCACCCCTGTAACCTGTCTAGGTCTGATTGCAGCCTATTCTTCCTTTCTAGCATGCCCACTTCCCCCCACATCTTGGTGTCATCTGCGAATTTGAACAGGGTGCTTTTTACACCCTCATCTAAGTTGCTGATTAAGATGTTGAACAGTGCAGACCTGAGGACTAAGCCCCACAGAACCCCACTGCCCACATCCCTCCAGATCAAAAATGACCTGTCCACCACCACTCTCTGGGTGCGGCCTTCCAGCCAACTAGTGACCCATTTGACTGTGTAGGTGTCAATGCCACAGTCCCTTAGCGTTTTAATGAGAATGGGGTGAGAGACTGTGTCAAAGGCCTTCCTAAAGTCCAAAAAGACTACATCCGCTGCTACCCCTGCGTCTAAGGATTTTGTGACCTGGTCATAGAAGGCCACCAGGTTGGTCTGATGCCTCTAATTGCCTCTAATGAACCTGTATTGGTTGCCCCTAAGCATAAGCTCTCCTGCTGGCCCCTCGCGGACATGCACCAGGATAACTCTCAAAAAGCCTCAAGACCGAGGTAAGACTGACTGGCCTATAGTTTCCTGGGTCCTCCTTCCTCCCTTTTTTGAAAATGGGAACCACATTGGCCCTTTTCCAGGCCTCTGGCAGCACGCCAGAGCATCATGAGTGGTTGTAAAGCTGTGCCAGGGGTCCCACAATGACCTCTGCCAATTCCTTCAGCAGTCTGGGGTGGAGATAATCAGGACCTGATGATTTAAATACGTCCAGTCCCTCCAGAAGTTCCCTGACTAGGTCTTCACTGACCCTAGCCCTGGATGTGCCTCCCCTGGGTCCTACGGGGGGTCCCGGTAGGGTGGGGTGGGGAGTGACTGGGTCCCTGCTCAGAAAAATGGAGGCAAAGAAATTGTTAAATCGGTTAGCTTTGCTGTCTGGTGCGCAGACCAGATTTCCTAGTGTGTCCTGCAGAGGCCCCACGTTACCCGGTACTTTCTTTTTTAGCCCCTATGTCTCTGTCTTTAAGTGCCTAACTGAGATTCATAGAGTCCTGTTTTCACAGGTCCAGAGCATCCATTGCTCAGAATGAAATGGGTTGAATCTATGGGCACTTGTTATCTTTGGAAAAAACAGAATCAAGGTGTCACAGGTTGGCTGCTAACATATGAGCTGGTTGAAATTAGCAGAGGCTTTTGCTTCTTGGAGCTAGTTGTTCTGTAGTTAATACTATCATTATGAGGAATTGTAGCTGCTAGCATAAAAGCATTGGGATAAGAATAGCATGAAATATATTGAATTAAAAAGCTGAGAGGAAATTCAATACAAAAAGCATGGCAAAATGGAAAAAAAATAAAACAAGCCTTTTTCCCCTTAGAATTGGGTAGTCCACTTATTTCTTTTGCACAGTCTTTAATTTCTTGGATTTATGACTAACCTATAAAAAATAAATTAAATTTTACCATCTCCATTTTGTGATCATTGTAATACTAATTTAACAATACATTTTGATGTTGCAAGGAAATAGTGGGTCAATGTTCTAGAAAAATCCCTTCAGTCAAAAGACCAGTATTTAAAAAGCAAAGAACTAATGCATGCTTTAATAGTACTTAAAAGCTCAATTATTAGAGCTTTGAAGTCTAGAAGTAAGAAGTAAAAGTAGAAAGAAAAATATTTTAAAGTTATTTTACCTTTTTCCACTTCTATTTTCCATACATCATACACAAGAGCTTTGAGGCTGGGCTGAAATATGATTTAAGACATCAGTGAAACTAAAGATGAAAGCATACGAACAGAATGACCAGAGCAAAGCTCTTAAAACTGTCAAGATGCTGGAGCCACATGTTTTATTGAGAATGTTAGTAGTGGTCAGAAGAGATATTTTGATGATCTTTTTATGTCTGGGGAAATTTTTGACTGAGAAGAACAAGTTGATCAGGATTTCTTAAACATTTTTAGAAAAGCATAGGTTATAATCCAGATAATATTAAACCAAAGTTGATGAAATTGTTTCAAAAACTAAAGAATAAATTAAGAAATAACTGCAGAAGCTCAGATTGATTGTCATCTAAACAGTCTGTCTCTCTCTCCGGGAGGAAGTCATTTCTTGATAACTTGCTTGTACACCATTTCTGTAAGATTATATGACTAGGGACCTACTGAATTTGGGGCGGCTACCCACCAATTTCACAAGCAGAGCCTGGTAGCCACCACGCCTCCCCTTCACCTAATTAGTTGAAGGGTCCAGTGGCCCCATCCCTCACCACCGATTGGCTGCAAGGGCTGCCTGTCATGTGGCCCTGCCTCTTGTTGTTAATTGGTGGGAAGGGGTGGGATGCCATGACAGGTAGCCAATCAGCAGCGAGGGGTGAGGTGCTCTGGGAAGCCCGTATTTTATTTTTAGTAAGTCTCTGTTTTCCCCCCATGGATTTCATGGGCATTTCCCACTTGCATGGGTAATCCTGGATTTCGTGAAATCTACAAAATTGCTATTTTGGCATATATATGACGTATAAACAGTATGTATATATTATAGTGGGAGCAGGAAGTTCCAACTGAAAATGAGCCAGGGAAGAAAACCTCTAAAAGACTTCAGGCAGCATGGGGAATCCGAGTGGAAACCTAACAGGAGCTAGCGGTCTTCCCCCTATACCTGTAGGAGCAGCATTGGCTGCGGTGGCAGCAGGAAAGTGGTAGGGGCGGCGGCAGCCGTGATTCGTCAGTTCCTGCTTGTTCCACTTAGGCCAGTATAACGAAGTCCAGTACTGGGAAGGAAGCCAGCAGTGCAGGAGGCGTGGAGCCACAACCCCATGCTGCATGGCATTGGGGATGTGACACCAGATGGCAGCTTTGCGAAAGAGGAAAGGAGCCTCGCCCTAGGTGCTCACTGGAGCCTGGAACACGGGTAAGCAGTAAAGAAGGTGAAGCCTAGGAGGCACCCTGGGGTGGGGCGGGGAGAGGAGCACTTGACCCTTGTTGCACAATGCCCACAACATGTAGAGGAGAAAAGAATTAGCTTTATTCTGGGACACATGAGTAAGGTCTATAGACTTACCTTTCTTGGAGGGGTGAACCCTAATTGTTAGTAGTGATATTGCTGGGTGGATACACTGAACTTGGCAACTGGGACCCACACTGAGGTGAGGTTGGATTAAGTTTTTAAAGTTTATTTAAAGGACCAGAAGGACTGGGTTGGTCATTAGTTTATGGTCACACTGTGAGCTAGAGCATAATTTGATTTGAAGTCTTTGATTTTGGCTTTCCATCAAGTAGAGTCACAGATCGGAGTTGTCGGCACTGCTGTTTGTGGGAGCTCACCTGGAGTTGCACCTCAGGACTTAGTTGTCTGCAAGGGCTGGAGGATAAAGCCCTGAAGGGTATCACTGCTACAGTGAACCAGTTGGCATGTGAAAAGAGTATAAGGGGAGGTGGAGCCCCAAACATTGTCCTCATGCAGAGTCTGGACCTTGGAGTTACAGTGGACAATAAGATGGATATAAGTCGGCAGTGTGCCCTTGTTGTCAAGAAGGCTAACGGCATACTGGGCTGCATTAGTAGGTGCATTGCCAGCTGATTGAGGGAAGTAAATATTCCCCTCTATTCTGCACTGATGAGGCCATATCTGGAGTACTGTGTTCAGTTTGCCCCCCCTCCCCACAAGTGGGAGACAGTCCAGTGGAGGGCAGTGAAAATGGTGAGGGGGCTGGGGCACATGGCTTTTGAGGAGAGGCTGAGGGAACTGAGTTTACGTAGTCTGCAGAAGAAAAGATTGAGAGGTGATTTGATAAAAGCCTTGAACTACCTGAAAGGTGGTTCCAAAGAGGATGGAGCTAGACTGTTATGAGTGTTTGTAGATGACAGAACAAGGAACAATGGTCTCATGTTGCAGCAAGGGAGGCTTAGGTTGGATATTAGGAAAAACTTTCTCACTAAGATGATAGTGAAGCACTGAAACAGGTTACCTAGAGAGGTGGTAGAATCTTCATCCTTGGAGGCTTTTAGGGCATGGCTTAACACCCTAGCTGGGATGATCTAGTTGGGCCTGGTCCTGCTTCGAGTATGGGGATTGAACAAGATGACCTCCTGAGGTCTCCAACCCTAATTTTCTATGATTCTGTGTCTGCTTTTGTAAATATTTGTCCTTCCTTTGAATTGGGATGGCACTGGTTTATATTCATGCAGCAGATTTTGGAAGACTGGAGTTTTCCTAAAGGTAACTTGTTCATGTTTCCTGCTTTGACCTTCTGATACTGAAGCATTTTAGCAAATATAAAATACTTAGAAAAAAGATTTCAAACATAATCTTTGGGCTGTAATTTTATCTGAGCCTGAAAACTGGAAGCATTTGAAGTTAAAAGGAAGATGAGATGAAGGCTGGAGAATTGATGGAGTTGACAGAAATAAGTGAGAGAAATTTACTTTTGAGTTTTGTGTCTTAGAATGTAAAAGCTTAAAGAAGGGTGGGTTAGGTATTTTATCCTCCTTGTCTAGATAGGGGTTGCGGGGGGGGGAGCCATGCTTAATATGGTTTTCAGATTTCCCTTTCAAATTCATAGTGGTTGTTCTTGTAAGTGTAGTAATGGGAAAGTTATTGATCAAATTATTGGTAAATTTTTAATGTTTACCAGCTTCAGGCTTCTAAATAGCATGGGAAGTGGGACTTATATGCCTAAATCACTGAGAGGCACACATTCTGTGTGGTACCTTTTATTTGACAAATTGTATCATGGGGATAGACACAGGCTGTAAATCACTAAGGCCTTCTTTGAAAAAAATGTATCCTACCATTTGTCTGTAAATAGCATAATGTAAAATTGCCAGTTTAAAGAGATTGTAAACTCATTTTGTCCTGCAAATGAAGAAAGAGAAAAAATCAGCAATAACTTCAGTACAGGTGACTAGTGAGAAATGGATACCTGCAGCCACTATTAGATCATACAAGGGAAAATATGGTCCTGCATAATGATTTTTATGACTGAAAAGAGTTTCGTGTTACAGCTGTTGGTGATGCGTTCTGCAGCCTCCTGAACTAGCTTTCTGTTTAAATTGCAAGTTGCTTATAAAATGGAATAGTAAGTAAATAAAAAGCTTATTTTTAAGTAATCAGTTTGAGATGATAAACACTTCTCAATTATTCAAGTAAGTTTTGGTTTCTAAAAAGACTTTTAATATCTCCATTAGATTTTGAATTAAATATCTATGACTTCTACCTTCAGTTATGTATGTCTTTTAATAGGAATAGCAGGAAATTTTGAGTTTGTATTACCCAGGGCTTTTATTCATATTTTCCTATTTTAATCAAGCGCACACACCAGATTGGCAATCCATATGGTGTGACATGGGAAATTAAATCAGTTTGACAGTGCCAAGTGTTATCTGTACACCTGCTTGAGTCTGGCACTGTTCTGCAATAATAATGCATTGCTTTCTACACAGTAGAAATGGCATAGCATCAGACTCAACTTGCTAAAGCATGTTTGCCATACATGCGTACATACGTTGACTCTCTGTTGACTTAGCGGCACTGCTTTTATGGTTTGTGCTTCACTTCATTCATTTTTGGAACTGTACAAGTTGTAATGCTTCTAAATGTAAACCAGATGTGTATATATATTTTTTCTCCCCTGGCTTAAGTGTGAAAATGTTTTGTAATTGCTTGCTATTTTAATTGCCTGAGGAAGCAAGCACTGTCCCAATTACATTTAATAGGCAAGGTTTGGAGTACTCTGAGTTGCTTACATTTATGTGGCTCAAGGTGTCATTTGCCATTTACAGTCTTAATAATGATTTAGCTCTTCACATCCTGTTGTACTTCAGTCACCATATGGGCAATGTGAAGAGTAGAGCACCAACCACAGGATTGACACATTGTTTTATGCTGTTCCTGGTAGAGAAGTAATGTGAGGATCTAAGCATTGAACATCTTTCTCAGATAAGTAGCTCTTCAGTGCCTAGTCATCCTCTTCCAGAGGGGGGAGAGGCAGCCTAATACATTACCTTGACTATCTGAAAACTTGAGGGAGGTGAGAATGCAACTGTTACACCTTTCCCAAATCACTTGTCTCAGTATACTTTGAATCCTTTCCATTTGTCTCTACGACATGAAAATTAGTTAAAGGCAGAGAGGGAACTATGCAAAAGCAGCAGCAGTTGGGCCTGCTGCTTTTGAATACGGGCTTTCTTATTCCATCTGTTTCAGGCTGCATATTTTATGGTGGCTCACTTCAGTTGTGGGCCAGTTAAGTCACTGCAAGGAAGTTCCTTGTACCAGTACCACCAAGCTATCGAGTATTCGCACTTCAGTGTTTTAATATCATTGGCACTTAGCATGGTGGGTCAAAGACTGTGGTGCCATGCAGCAGATAGGGTTTCTTCCTCCCCCCGAGTGCATCTCTCTCTCTCTCTCTCTCTCTCTCTCTCACACACACAAGTCATTTTTTTCCAACTTGTCTTTCAGTATGACCTCCCCATTCTTACTGACCTCCCTTCTGAGCGACCACTCACTGATGCATAGGGCTACAAAACTTTATTAGGACCTAAGCAGACTTAAGGGACTGTCTGGAAAAGCTGTCCTTTTTCCCATTTGGACCAAGTTTCTATAAAAGGGGAGGTCTGCTAGGATTTATTTCACTGGACCCATGTAAGATTCAGCTTTGTGGTATGTGACTAGAATGTATCTAAAATATGAGGCATTTCAATAGCCAGTGGAGACAACACGGAGCGTCTGCTAACTTCTGTTTTCTTTGTCATTCATGGTGAGTTGTTTTCTACCCTGAGTAATTCCAGGGTGCATCTGCTATTCATTGAGTCTCTCTCAGAATGTGTGCGTGAAGATGAGTTATGCTTGGAAGACTTATTTTATTCTAACAGTTGGAACCTTTTATAGTGGGATAACCATCGAGTCTCCCATTCATTTGCACTGAAGTTCGGTAGCATTTTTCCTCTCTGACTTACAGTGGCACTACTTTTATAGTGTGTGCTTTGCTTGATTCACTTTTGAAACTGTAAAAGTTGTAATGCTTCTAAATGTAAAACAGATACTACCGAACCATATTTTATATTTGATTTTTGGCAAAGTTTCTTGTTCTACAGGTTAGGGTAGTATTAGTGATATTGTAGCTGCAGTGGTCCAGGAATTGTGTGAGAGGCAAGGATTTATTTAGGTTGATATCTTTCTTGGTCCAGCTTAATGGTTGGAATAACATTATATAAGTTTTTGAATGCAAGACGGTCTTCAACAGGTGACCTGATGTAGCAACTGGGTCATCAGGTCACCTAATAAAGAATGTCTTGCTTGTCTAACTTTTATTCCAACCGTGCCATTTGTTCAATAAAAGATATCGCCCCAAATAGATCCTTCCTTTGATAGGTTAGAGAATGTTTAGTAAGGATTTCTTTCTAATTACTGACTGAAATCTAATTATTTAACCCTTTAATTCACCTATTCCACTGGATACTGCAGCTATTTCAGTTTTTTTCTAAATTAAATGGATTTACTCTTTCACTAATGTTTGAGGAATTTCTGACCTTTTCCCAAGGAGAAGGAAATTAACGTGACCTTTCTTACTGATTCATCAGCTTTGGGCAAGAATCTGATGTCTTCTCTGAATTCAATATTAAATTGTTCACCATGCATTAGTCTTTAGGTGTTTCAAACATGCAGTGTTTGGAAGCTCCATATCCATAAAGTGAATTAAAGCCATGCAAATTTTGTGTAATAAAATAAATATGTTTGCCTTAAAAACTAAAATTGAAGTGCTTTTGTAGCTTTTTTGTAGCAGTCTGGGTGCAAGTGAAAGATAAAATGACTCCAATAACCTTAAAGAAAACCTAGAGGGCTCAGTTGGGCAGGGGTTGCAGTTTAAAAGTGGTACATTAAGGCAGCCACTTAGGTGTTCTGTGTCCTTGCTGCTGAATCTGCCACTTACTGTGGCTTTTGGTGGAATCCAGTAAGCAGAGGGGATCAGAGCAGTAGGGGCTCAGTGACCAAGCTCTAGGATTGGCAGTTAATGGCAGTAGCTGTGTCATAAGTACACAGTCTACCACTCTAAAAAGTTGTCAACCCCTGCCATGACATAAGTTATAAATTTATATTTTCTAGTTGTCATTTCAGGTTATTTAAGGGAGCATTGATAAAATATATTTTTATTTTTTAAATTTCTGAAATTCTTGAACAGCTTAAATCTGTACTTTCCTAAATAATTCCTTTGTTCAGGTGGTTATTTCCTCTTATCAGTATGAATAGGACAACTTTCTTTTTTTTAAAGTAAATTTGATGCATGGTACTCGGTTGACAGGCTTGTTTACTTGTTCATAGTCAGGGTATGACACGCAGGATACCACTCCAAACTGCCCTGATGGTATGCTTCTACACTGAAATGTATCCTTTCAGTTAGTAAAGATGTGAAAGTAGGTCAGTCTGTTCAGTCTTTTTCACAAATCAGGGTGGTTACTGTGGTAGCTTGCAGAAACCCTCAGGAATTGGATAGAGACCATCATCCCACTTGGAACATTTAATATTTAATCAGGCAGGTGGTAGGGGGTAGGTAGGGTTGCACCTTAGGGCTCCTCCCCATGTGCAGGTAAAGGTGCAGTTGGATCTAATGGAGGGGTGGGCAATTATTTGGGCCCACAGGCCACATAGGGGGTGTCCAGATGAGCCTGCATGTGTCTCTTTCAGCATCTCAAACCCCTTTGAGATGCTGCAAGAGGCATGTGCAGGAATAAAAAAATGTTCTCCCACTGCAGATTTGCAGCAGGGGAACAAAATTAGACCCCTGGATATCCAGGGGTCAAACAAAAACCTGAGGGGGGAACAAACCAGGTCAGGGCATGGTCCTGACTGCAAAATAAATAGTTCTGTAACAAACCGCATGCTGCCACTGTTGGAAATGGTGAGGATGAAATTAATAACACTATTTTTGGTTTTGTCAAAAACCTGACTAGTAGCTATCTTCTCTTTAATTGAACTTTATTTGGGATTTATTTGAGACTGAGGCCAACACCAGTGTTCATGAATCCTTAACCTGCTGATGCTTCTAGAAATCCTAGAAAGATTTCACATTTCCATATACTTCTAGTTGTCCTTGTTTTCCTCCTCCTAACGGGCAGGGAACTGAAAAATGACTGCTTTTAAAAACTTCATTCCCGTTCAATCCTTTATAATTTGGATAGTGGGGACAAAAACCCTGTTTGTGAAGCTTTGTGAATGTGGCCAGCAATTCATTAATTCAGTTAAATGTAATCCAACTTTTTACTGTCCCAGTTGCAACAAGGCCAACAAATTAAGGTCAAGGTTGTTTGAAGTCACCACTGTCTTGAATCATAAATCTAGGTGCCTCTTAATAATTATAAGCAATTCTTGCTTTTAGAACAAGGCATTAAAATTCCTTAGTAAAACTTCTTGGAGGTGTTTTTTTGCATGTAGCATATGGTTTTTTTGTTTTGTTTTGGGGTTTTTTTCCCCACTCATCTGTATTAATTGACTTCTGCTTTTCTCTCTAGGCGGCTGACGGGGCATTCTTTTCACATTGGTTATAGCATGGCAATCCTGAATGGCATCATGGCAGCTCTTACTGTGGTGTGGTGCCTAATTTGAATCCATCACTGATTCAGACTTTAAACACATTCTTTAGGATGCACATGGATCTACTTCAAATCCTCTAAGTTGTGTTTCAGTAGCGCTGTGGAACGACCTTTCAGTTGTTGAATAGAAATGCCTCACAGTATTGTCCAGAGAGAAATCTTTAGGCATAAAAGGATACCCTGGTCAGTCACAGTAGAAAGGTGGAAAACTGCCCAATGCTTACAGACAAAATGTAAATATTAAGATAGCTTCACAAATTGAAAAAATATTTTAAATCCCTATGATGACACTTTTTATACTTTAGAATAATGTTTCTTTAATGTACTAACATGAATGTACTACACGAAACATAGTAACAATATATAGGACATGCATAGTGTCCTATTTTAAAGTGCACAGTGTTAATTATAAAACCTGTTAATGTTCTTTTTGCTGTCTGTATGGCACAGGCAGTGAAAGCCAGGCTGACCTTTGACATTTCTGTCTGCTTTTCCAATATTACCACAGTACTGTTTAGGTTCTAGCATTGCAGGGAAATTGTTACTTGAACATTTTATTGCATTTAAAAACATTAAAATATATTAGACTTTATAAACTACTTTATCTTTTTCTATATATTTACATATATATAAATGACCCTAAATCTTTATATAAACTATGTGATAGTGTGGTTAGCTGGGAAGAATGTAATGTGCTGCAATTGCAGTGTATGCAAAGATTAAAAAATTATCTTACGAATGTATGGAAACTTTCCATTTTGTGCCAATAAATTTGACAGAATATTGCTTTAGCTCTTTATACATTATATAAAATTTTGATATTTCTGACATCTACAATAGGATGCTCATATTTTAAATGAAATAATTATTTTTATGACTCATGCTTATTTGTAATATATGTAAAAGCAAGATTTTTTACAGTAATTTTTCTGTTCTTTTAAAAGGATCAGGAGCCTAGCAGTTGTTGCACTGTTAGAATGTCATCTGTCTGTACATACTTAACATGACATATGGTTGTTTTTGTTGAATGAATATTGGTTATATCCTGTTCTTAAAATACTAAGAACGAGATTGAAATCTCATTTGAAAGTGAATTTGTATAGTTTGAAAATTAACGTTCTGCAGCATGTACAGATCTGCAGTTCAGCTTGATCGAATCTAAGCAAATACTTTTACAGCTGACTACACTCTAAAAACAAAATACCAGAGCAACATATTTATGTATAAAGGTGTGCCTGTTATATAAAAAGAGTATTTATAGAATTGTTCTTTTGTATAAACCTACATATGTACATACGGGTTTGATTTTTGTTTTGTTTTTACAGCTTTGGGTCCAAGCATTTGCTGATAATAAATTCTTTAAAATTTGTATTGGTGTTCTTATTTTATAGTGCTGATAATGTTTGCAAGTAGCTTTTCATGTATACTGACAAACTAAACTACTAAGAATTCTCACTCTTTGCACACCTCTGTGATGAGATATTTGTTTTTGAATTACTCAGGTCTGTAGTGATTTTCAAAAATGATACATTTGGAATCAAATTCTGCTCTGTGCTATCTACAGCACCCTATTGCACCTGCAGTGAGTAGGGTTTCATGGGTACAATGGAGTAAAGAATTTGATGGGGTTTTTTCCCCTCAGTGGATTGAATTTTAAAGCGGATTAGTTCAATTTCATATTTCTATTTCTATGGATAGTCTAATTCAGAATTAAAGTTGGTTTAATGAGTTTAATTTACTTTAGACGTGAATTAAGCTAAACTGTATTAAGGTGTCTTTTAATTTTCATTTTGCTCTTGGTAATCTTCTATAGCAATATTGAAGTGAGGTCTAATTTCCATGGAGAGACTCATCCATTTCTACACATAAAAAGACCAGAAGATATATCCAAGATAAAAGGATGCGTAGTCTCTCAGATACAATAACAGCTCAGCTAATAAATAATTGCCTAGAAATAATATGGATGGGAAGCAGCTGATGGATTTTTCTTTATTCCCTCAAGAAGGGTGTCACGCATGGTCTGCAAGCCAGATCTGCTCTTTGGACCCATTCTATCTAGCTCATTGGTAGTCTGTGCCCTGGCCCTGGCCCTGCAATGTTGTATGCACGTGCACTGCAGACTGGCTAGAGCTCTACTCAGTAACACATAGCTGGGGTCATTTGGGTGGCAGCACAGAACTCTGGCTGCTTGGCAGTGCTAAGTCCATATGATAGCAAGGACACCAGAGGTGTGTAGTGCAGAGCCCTGGCCAAGCAGCTGTACTGATCTGGGGGTATGCAGATGCCCACAGTATATGTCAGTGCCACTACAGGCCCCTGCCCCTGCTCTAGCTCTGCACTGCTGCCCGAATGTGACGGCAGCCACATTCTCACAGCTCCATGCCTCTGCATAACTAAAGCTCTGTGCTGCAACATGCACTCAGTCCAATAGGCCCCAGTGTAGCTCCATGCAGCTGCATGTCCCTGGATCCATACTATTGCCTGAACACAGTCCCACAGATTTTGTCCAGGAAGAGCCCCTGCTGTCCAGATCTGACCTGATGTCTGGTGTGAGTTTTGACACTTTAGAAATCTTCAGTCTCTATAGCATTGTGATGAGACTGCTTCTGTAATTAAGATGGGGACATTGCCTAACACAATATTATTTTTAAAACTACATACAAGACCTTTGTCATCCCGTTTGTAGTCTGTGACCTACGTATCAAAGTAACTGATATGGCTTTAGCATCCATTTTCAGAACAATGCGTATCAAAATTCTATATGCTTCTGTCCTTTTTTTAGTAGCTGTAACCAGAACTTACTTTTATTTGAAGTAATAGATTCACAGATTTATGAGGGGAGAAAAAATCTTTAGCTAATTTCTTTTAACCAGTGACGTGGAGAGCTTAGTGGAAATTAACAGGCTCTCCCCTACAGACACCTTAACTACAGCCTTCCATTTCCTCCTGTCTTGCACAATCTCTTACCTTATAGCATCTTTGTCTATCCCTTTCAGATCAGTTTTTATGCTGTTTTCTAGGTCTGTGCGAATAGGGAAGTATTTGATTCAGATTTGACTGATTCAAAGGACTGTGATTCAATTTGGAGATTTGGATCACTGTCCCGAGCTGATCTGGCTGAATCAGCTTCAGAAGATTTGGCCATAGACTATGGGGAGTCACTGAAATATAACTTAGTAATTTATTGGCTGATTTAGATAAAAATTGCAGAGATGGTAGCCCCTTCTGAGGGCATGAAGCTGGGCACATTTCAAGGAGAGGGTTACAGGGGTTTCTGGGAAATGGCACCTCAGACTGCTGAAAGCTGAACTTGTGTCATGTATGTGTTAAGGCAGATTTGAAAACAGTAGGGATGGTAGCCCATTTTGAGGGCATAAGGCCTGCCAACTTTCAAGGAG